>NW_010232013.1:21249-32308 GCF_000690775.1 Eurypyga helias | reverse complement strand
GGGGCTGCCAGGGAACCTCTGCTCTCTGTACCCTCCTCCCCACCTTCTTTCTTTCACTGACCTGGGTGTCTGCAGAGTTGTCTCTCACATTCCATTCCTCTCTCCTTTACTCCTCTCTGATGTTTCCAATTCCACTGCTGGTTCCCATTTGTTTTCTCCTTTTAAAGATGTTAATCACAGAGGTGGTAGTTGGCACAGTAGTGGCCAGAGAAGCTTCTAGCAGCTTCTCACGGGGGCCACCCCTGTGGCCCCTTCCCCTGATACTAAACCTCACCACCACGCAAGTCGAATACATTCCCTTGAGCTGCGATTCGAATGTCATTTGCACAGGAGAGAGCTGTACAGCCAGTGGTTGTGCTTTGCCCAACGCATCTCAGTAGTTTTTGTTAGTGCTTTTCTGCCAGCAGTAGATTTCTTCTACAAATGCTATTAACTTTTCTTCAGAACCGTACTAGATAGCATGATTTTTTGACTAGAAAGCATACTTCAACAGATCTATAAAAGAGCTGTTTTTTAATGTTTCAGGATTTAATGTGTACTGCTTAGTAATTTGCGCTGTGTTTTTATTACAGCACCAACAGTGTTTAGCTGTGTTCAGCAGAGTCAAGTTTACCCGGTTACTACTGACTGTTCTAATAGCGTTTACCAAAAAAGAGGTACGTTCGTTTGGCGTTTGTGTCCACGTTGGGATCCTGTGAAATACTGATTTTTCACTGTCTAAGGTCAGGCAGTTATTCTGTAGGTGTGCACTAGTGTTGCTCCAGGTAAAGCGTTTGATAAGGCCTTACAGTGGCAGCCATTCAGCTTTCTTATATTTTTGAGGAAAAGGCATGGAAGGCTAGTAGCTGACATTATTATGGCCTTGCAGAGAGATAGAACATTCATTCTAGAACACTTAAAGGAAAGTATTTGTGGGGTTTGGGTTACTCCTTTCACACATGAGCAAAACTTTTCTCAAGTTCAGTCCCCTTCTGTGGAGTAACCTGATACCGAGCAGTGTTTTGGTTTTGAGAGAATTGTTAGCTTTTCCTTCCATGTGATACTCAATTTGTATCTACAATTCTTTGGTCTGAGAAGGGGAATATAATGTTTTTTCCTGCAATTTACCTACTTTTTTTAATGTAAGATTTCCTATTTGTTGCGGGGGGAGGAACTGCATGTTTAAGGGCAGACGGGTAGAATCACATTTCACATAAGGCAAAGCTGTTTGTTTGAATAATTTTTTCTTTATAGAAGGATAAATATCTGCATGTCGCTTACTGTTATTTCCATTTTCATAAATAAAACAATTTTTTTCCTGAAGTGGCAAGGCGTCTTTCCCACACATTTTGCTCTTGGAGCAGCTGCATACTGTACAGTTTAAAAGACCTTGGTTAAACTGAAAGTCAGGTGCAAGTATCGTGGTGACATCAGTGTTGAGAAAAAAGTGGTTGAGCGGTTGAGAACAATTGCATTTTGAGTATAACCATCAGTTATACCAGAAATCAGTGATCTGCACTGATGTGCAGCCAAATTCTGTTTGTGTTAACTGCTCTGAGTTAATGATCTGTGCAAAATCAGATTATCTTAGTGTCTCTGAAGTCTGATTACTTAAAGTATAAGTTGCTTAAAACGTGACCTACATTGATTTGAATTAGATCTACTTAGCAGCTCATTCCTTTAGTGGAGTTGTGGATGCGGTAATATGTGATCACATATTATGCAGTGCTACAGGTCTTGTTCAGCTTCTATTAGAATTCCAGGGGGTTTTAAACATCTTTTTTTCTAAAAGAAGTCAAGTTTCAATTTGACTTGAGATTTCAAATATTTGAAATTCCATCAGGGAACGTTAATCCAGTGTTTTTAAAACAAGGTCTTAGATTTTACAGAGGTCTTTTAAGTAGTACCCAGTTTGCTAACAGATTTGGATTCATAGGACATCAGAAAATTCAGCATGTTGGCAGATCATGAATCCCAATTTCTAACGGACATCTGGTGTATGCTGATATTATATAGTGATTTCCTTTCAGTTGATAGGTTGTGTTTTGTCTATATTCTCAAGGATTGTTCATTTTCTAATCACAGGAGATTTGTTTTTCCTTTCTGCAGTTTGGAGTTCTGCCTCATTCGGCAGAATAGTTGTGTGGGATTTTTTTTTTAACCATTTCCTCCAATCCCAGTCCTCCAAAATCAAAAGTAGAGAACTTGAATGTAGTGTATACTGGATTTTCAGTTGTAATGATTGCTGAGGCTTAGCAAAAAAATACAGTATTAAGTGTATGTATAGATGTGTAAAAAGTAAGGAACACTTTATTGCACAAAACTGTATTCATTTTTCTTTGAGAACTGATGGTTTACAAACATTAGAATCCTAATACCATTCTTTCTTTGGATACTAGTGTTAATTCTATAATCAAAATATGGTGGTTCATAATGCAAATAACTGTTACGTGCCTTTCAGACGAGTGCAGTGGCAGAAGCTCAGAAACTAATGACTCAGGCAGCTGACTTGCTTTCTGCCATCCACAATTCATTGCATCATGGTATCCAGGCACAGAATGATACCACTAAAGGAGGTATGTGTCCAATTTTACCATTTTTTTCCTTTTATAAATACGCTGTCTGATAAACTTTAATACCTAAGTGCATTTAAAAAAAAAAATTGCTATTAACTTTGAACTAATAATACTTGTTACAGATTTGCATTGTTTGGTCTTATTTTTAGTTCACTGAATGATGGCTCTCCTGAAAGCTGTACTGATACTTCACAGTCAGAGTTAATGCGAATTTTTGATTAAGTGCATCGCGCTTCTGATCGGTGTGCGTGCCGTGTTGTAGCAGGGGACGCCACCTCCCTGTTTGTACAGTTGTATGCTGAGGTGTTGTGGGTTGGGTGTTTCTTAAACAGAAATCACTGTCTCAGTTGGGTCGCTAGCTAGGGTCTCTGGAAGTTAACTGTCAGTTAGAAGGTTTATTTTGGCTTGTTGGCTAATTTGTGTTATACTTTCAAGTGTGAAGTGAGTTCTGAAAACACAGCTTATATGCAGCTTCTCTTTCTCTGTCTCTTTCCCCCCCTCCCTCCCCCCATTAGATCATCCGATTATGATGGGCTTTGAGCCCCTTGTTAATCAGAGATTGCTACCACCAACTTTCCCTCGATATGCAAAAATAATCAAAAGGGAAGAAATGGTCAATTATTTTTCCAAACTAATAGATCGAATAAAAACTGTATGTGAAGTAGTCAACTTAACGAATTTGCACTGTATACTGGTAAGCATGAATATTTCTTATTTATAGCCAAAACTAGCATCCTAAAATGTAACTTAAAAAAAAAAATATACATACTGTTGCTTACTGGAGGAAAAAACTGAGCTGTATGTATAAATCTTTTGGTGTATCTCATTGTTGTGTACAGTTTTGGAATTTGCTGCCTTCCCTGATACTTAATATTTTTTTTTTTTTGACAAAGACCTTTTCTCCTCTCAAACCTCCCATTTTTCACATAATCTCTTAAATAATTATGTGTGTTAGTGGCGAAGCCAAGCCAGTTAATTTCCTTGTGACTCTTTGGTTGAAGAACTGCGTCTGCAGCAGCAGAACATAATTCCTTGATAGATTCCTGACTCGTGTCACATTCAGTAGGCAGTATTCTGCATGTGTGCCTGTAACACAAGAGGGCACTTAATACGTCTTTGTTGAAACATGTAATTCCCTGAATAGGCGTAAAGTTAAGCACTTGCTTGTGTTCTTTCCTGAATAAGTGACGTTTTTCTCAGTTACTGCCTACATTTATTAGGAGGCACTTAAATGCTTGAAATGCTTTTTACCACACAAAGGTTCACTGGCTGGGAAGAGAGCCACAGTCACATCAGTTCAAAGATCAAGCACAAATATTTTGTCTGTTTCCTGTTAAGTTAATTAAAGCAGTGCTTTCATGAAGCAATTTAAAACATTCTAGTACCTGGTTCAATTATGCTGTGATCTTAACAGTTTCACAGTAGCTTTTTTCTGTACTATCTGCCTTCTAATTGCTGCATCTGAAGATAATTCAGAAAATTTGTTGTGTTAAATAACAAGTAATTGCAGAAAAAGGTCGATTTTAGCTTCATAATATGTTCTGTTTTGTTCAAATTATTCACGCGTACTTACAGTTTGTTAAGCTGTGCTCTGTGTCTGTGTGTGTGTGTACAAAATATAGGTGTATTTATACAGTTGTATACCTACGTGTATATATAAAAATGCAAATGAGCGTGTGTATAATATGTGCGTATGTATATATATTTAAAACTGGCATATTAACCTCCTTTGTCTTTTTTTCCTAAATGGAAATCAGGACTTTTTCTGTGAGTTTAGTGAGCAATCACCATGTGTTCTTTCAAGATCCCTGTTACAGGTAAGTCCTGATCTATTGTCTTTGAACAAAATACTTCTGCTTTCATTATAAATACGGATTAATGTTCTTGTTTCAAATATTTAAATTATCTGCCTATCATTTTAATATATAAGGGGTAATTTTTTTTCTGGAAATACTTAAGTATTTGGCATATGGAGGCTTATGTTCAGATCTATTTTTTTAAAAATCATTTTAAAATACTGTTGTTAAGATCATGTTAGTACGTGCTAATTAAAACAGTGTTAAAATTTTTGCTTTGCCATAAAGCTGGGCCTGTACACTCATTTTTATGCTGTTCTCTGTATGCTGCCACAGCCTGGGCCTGGTTTTTGTATTCATCCTCCCTGTCTAGGCTGGATTTCATGTATAGACTGCCTCTATTGATACAACAGTAGAACTGAGGGTTAGGGCCGAATAGACCACTGCTTTTCTTCTCACTGCTTCACTTACTTAGAAAGTGTATTTATATGTTCTTTTATGCAGAGTAAAATATACTTCCTTATAGGAGATTTTGGCTTGAACAGGGTGTCTTGGGATGTCAGAGCTGCTTTACATTTGGTCTCAGTGAAACCAAATACAGAGCTAATGGAATATAACCACTGACAAGTAAAATGTTTTTGCAGTGTGTGTATTGTGACTTTGCACTACACGTGTTTGTGCAATGCCGGTGGGTGCCTGACAGCAGAGCTTTTTTTCCACCTGCCGAAGACCTATGTAAGAAAGGGACGCAGCATTTGTGGAGGAAAGTGGAGTGAACATCAGACATGACAGAGGAAAGCAGGGATATCTGTAGGGGTAGAAAAAAAGTCCTCATTAGTCCGAAGATCTACCTTTATCTGCCTCCAGGGAAACCACATAACCTATTTTACATTAGTCTTCAGAAACATCTGTCTGATTATAATCATCTGTTAGAGTCCAAGAAATAAAATAATTCTGTGTGTGTTGTCATATTAAGCAGGTACCTGCTTTATTTTGTATCATGGGAACGCCACAAAAGCGTCAGATCTCAAAATGTCTCTTGAGTCTATAACCTTGTACCTAGCTGAACCATTAATTCTTAAAGCCATCTTACACGTTTCTGACATAATATAGGTACTGTAAGAGCTTTCTATAAGCAACTTCTAAAGCATTGCTTTTAAGTTAAAACATGTTTCTAAAAAACACATTTCCACTTTCAGACAACTTTTCTGGTAGATAACAAGAAGGTGTTTGGCACTCATCTCATGCAAGACATGGTAAAAGATGCTTTAAGATCTTTTGTCAGCCCTCCAGTACTTTCTCCAAAGTAAGTGGATCTTGAGTTTACTTGCGTGTGTTCACATGACTGATGAAAAGATATTTCGGCTTACAAAAGTAAAGGACAGACATTAAAAGAACATAAACATTTTGTTAGTGCTTATGTCTCAAGGAGCGAGTTTCTGTTGCTGCACTCATTTCTTTTTTAATTTTGTACTACACAGATTGGTGACATTCCTAAACGTATGTGTTTACTTGGATATTCCCCTCTTAGGTGTTGTCTCTATAATAACCACCAGGCGAAGGACTACATTGATTCCTTTGTGACACACTGTGTTCGCGTGAGTGTTCATCCCAATGAAAGCACGTTTATGCTTACATGAGCACTTTCAAGACTTGCTTATGTTTAAAAATGAGACCATTTTTTTTTTTTAGACACCAGACATGAAGGCAAAATTGCAGGCGTTAGCTATCTTAAAATAGTAATGCTTCTTAAAAAGCCAGTCTAATTATTGGTGTTTGTTTCCTGTTTTATGCTTCCAGACTTTTCATTTTCACTAACGTTTCACTTCATTAGAATTCTGCACCTTCTGCCTCTTTACAGGGTCATTTCGTGTAACAAAGCAAATGCATAGCACAAGTAAAAACAAAACTGTCATTACATTCTCTCCAGTTTAAAAATTCTAAAAAACGTTTTAAAAGATTCAGTAATTCAGTGCAACACAATGAAAATGTAAGAAAATTGTAGAAATGTTTGGGTTGGAAAAGACACAAGATCATAGAGTCCAAGCTGTTAACCTAGCTCTGCCAAGTCTACCCTAAACCATGTCCCTGAGCACCACTTTTAAATACTTCCAGGGATGGTGACTCAACTGCCTCCCTGCAGAGCCCATTCCAGTGCCTGACAACCTTTTTAGAGTCTGTTTGCTCTTGTCCTGTCACTTGTTACCTCGGACAAGAGACCAACTCCCACCTCTCTGCCGCCCCCTTTCAGGTAGCTGGAGAGAACGATAAGGTCCCCCCTCAGCCTCCTCTTCTCCAGGCTAAACAACACCAGTTCCCTCAGCTGCCCCTCACAGGACTTGTGCTCCAGACCCTTCCCCTGCTCTGTTCCCTTCTCTGGACATGCTCCAACCCCTCAGTGTCTTTCTTGCTCAAAACTGAACCCAGAATTTGAGGTGCAGCTCCACCAGTGCCCAGTACAGAAAGACAGTACTGCCCTAGTCCTGCTGGCCACACTGTTCCTGATGCAGGCCAGGATGCCACTGGCCTTCTTGGCCACCTGGGCATAGGAATTAAGGATAAGAAATACCGCTCTTACTCCAAGCATTCTGTTCTGATCAGACTCCTAAAGGATGCTTGCTCAATCTCCTGTTGACTTGTGTACAGAGAAATGGGCTCTCGCATCACACCAGAGGGCTTGCTTGCCTGCTAGCTTGCACTCCATAGGGAGGGAGCCTCCTCCTCATATGGACGTATAAAACAGGTCCCTAAAATAGACATCATAATACTCCTCCTTTAGCTTCCAAAGTTGTGTTTACAGTACAGTTTGTTTCTTTCAGCCATTCTGCAGTCTGATTCAAATCCATGGACACAATAGAGCTCGTCAGAGGGATAAACTGGGTCACATTCTTGAGGAATTTGCTACCCTTCAGGATGAGGTAATGTCCTAGGCAGCAGGCCAGCAAACCTTTGTTTCCAGGTATATTGCTACCAGAGTGGAGCCTGTGGTACTACATTCTGAATGAAGGGAACCACTCCTAGGTTTGTCCTAATATCTTTAGGACAAGGATTCCTAAAATGCAGCCCAGAAAGTCTGTAGGATGCATCCAAAGACTTTGTTTTGTTAGATCTGTTGAACAAAAGATACTACATTTTTTTAAGGTTCACTTTGTCCAGTAAGTACACCTGGGGGAAACCTGCTCTGATGTCTGTAACGTAGTGGTAAATTCCACTGCTCGTAGTCTCTATCCTGCTTGTAACTGTCAGCCTGGAAGGTGTAACCAGGGAGAGATGGATGAGCCAGGTTTAGAAGAGACCTTTTGAAAATTCAGTCTTAACAGCTGTGTAAGATGTAAATTGCAGAATTTTTATAACTGTTGTAAAAAAAAAATGTGTAAATTACATAATAACTTTTAAATACGTGCTCCAACTGATTCTGAACGTTCCTTGAGATTGGGGAAGGAAAGATGTCAGGAAGAATATTTTCACTTGCTGGAAATGCAGTTCTTCAGCAATGAGAAGCATGGAATAATATTTTCCAAGACGCATGCTAAGAACAGTCGATGAACTTGGAGTTGGAGGGAGGAAATCTTTGAGTGCTCCAGCTTCACTCAAGATGGTTTGGTTGAGAGTTTGTTGCAGTACTGTAGCTGAGACGCAGTTTTTTTGACTTTAACAGGTTATATGGATTGATTTATTCAGGACTACTGACAATATTCCAACTGTGGGAGACTTCATGTCTTCTGTACAATTACTTTTTAAGACTGATTTGGTCTTGGCAGTAATTACTTTCTCTGGTGGGCTGCAGTGCGTTACTTGCATGTTAACCTTACGAATTTAATGTATATAATTTAAAATAAATAACAAATTTAAAATTTCCTATGCAGATAGTTTGAGTTTGGTTTTTTGTGGTTTTTTTTTGTTTGTTTTTGATTTTTTTAAATAAAACCCTATTTTTGTCAATATAGGAAAATTAATAACTGCTTGTAGTGGGTCCTCAGTTTCAGTGCTCATGTCATTGCTAACAATCTATATATAAATGCTTTTTAAAGCTGGAAATTTAGAAAAACCTTAATGTTATTGCTGTATTACTAATAGAATATTTTTTTCCTCCATGCAGCAGAATTTATTTATGGTTATGTGAATAACTTTCCAGTTTTCTGGCAGTTCTAGACTGTAGAGGTGGCAATTACCGGTAGAAACATACTTGTCTTTTAATCTGGAGCATGGCTTTATTGACCCAATTTGTACTCAGATTTTAAGATTTCATTTCTGGCAGAACTTGGATGCTGTTTCAGTCAGATGTTCTTCCTCCCCTGTCTGTTACTCAGCTTTCTTTTCCAACAGGCAGAGAAAGTGGATGCAGCACTTCACAGCATGCTACTGAAGCAGGAACCACAGAGGCAACATCTGGCGTGCTTGGGCACCTGGGTCCTGTATCACAACCTTCGTATTATGATACAGTATCTTCTGAGCGGCTTCGAGTTGGAACTCTACAGCATGCATGAGTATTACTACATCTATTGGTAAGAGGATGCTTTATTGACAGCTGTTGGAGAAGGGGTGCTCCCACACAGCTACAATTGCAAATATTTAAAAGAGGGACATAACTATGATTTTTTTTTCACCTCAAGCTTGCTCAACACAGTATTTAGTTTACCTATTAATAAAATTACAAGTGAAGAAAAAAAGAACTGTTGGCTGCTTTTCTAGACTTACTAAATAGTGTGTAATTCACTCTCTGTTTATTTTTTTAAGACAGTGTCTAATGGCAATGAATGAAAAATATGCTGATTTTGGCAGACAAAAGAATGCAGGAAGAAAGCAGTTTCCCTTATTCTTTTCTGTCTGTGTAGTACCAAGATCAATAGTATTGTTGACTTCTAGTCAATAGTCTTTGCATTTTTAAAAAACATCTCCAGAGTTTTCAGTTGTGACTGTAATCTGAAAGGTGGCTAGGTAAAAATACGATGTTATTCTGTGGGCATGCTTGGAGAGCTGCTTTTAGTGAAAATTATTGCACTCTGTGGAGCCAAAATACGTTTTTTCTTTCCACTTCCATTCACATTAATTATTTTTCGTAGTTGTTGGCTTAGTCCAAAAGATAAATTATTTTGGAAGGTTCATTTTTGGTTCCACATTGCAAATATGATTTTGAACCTTCCTGTGTTAAAGTAATTCTGTACTTTGGAATTTTGAGTTTGGTTGGGGTTTTTTCTGTTGTGGGTTTCTTTTTCTTTTTTTTTTCATTTTGAAAAGCTGCCAATAAACTCGTATTAGGTCAGCTGTAAGCCTTCTTTCTGAGAGATTAGACTGGTTCCAATGACTTGTATCTCAGTGCATCTCGCTAGATTTCTATGCTGCTTCATTAGTGGATTAATCATTAAATGAGAAAACTAATACTCCAGATAGTTACCAGGAGATAGTAATATTCTTTAAGTAATACTTCAGTAAGTCATACCAAGTTTTCTATAAAACACTATTTTTTACTTGCCTGTATTTGCCCCCACCATTTTAATCAAATCACTCTTAATTGGAACTGTCCTGTCAGCTGCTTTATCTCTTTACTGTAATGGAAGAACAAAAAAGAGAGGAAGCTTCTGAGGGGAAATTTGCAAATGGAACTCGTAATTCTTTCTCAGTAATTTTTTGTCTGAACTACGACTTCATAAGAAGTATTCTTTCTTCTTCACGTGCTCCAGATCTGTAATTTCTGCTCTTTTTTTCCACGAGTCATTTTGACCTGAAATCAGACAAGAGACTTAACGGACCTGCTTCTGCTTATTGAGAAATCACTCTTAAAGAATTCTGAAAGATTTCTTGTAAATCTTGAAGAATTGCATTTGGATTTCATGTCCCTGTGGTCCTGGCCTCTTATTTAATCATTCATGGCTTTTTAATGCCTGAAACAAATCGGTCATAGCCTTGTTTCGCCAAACAGTAATTCCTAACAAAAGCAGAAAAGGTATTAACATGTTCTCTTTTTTTAACATTATTAATTTGCTGGGGGAAGGAAGAGTTCTAGAAAAAAATCGATCTTACATGGTTTTGAAATAATAAGCAGCTTAGGCTTCACTTAGTAAACGTGTAAGAAACTTGCGTACCTTGAGCTGTCTGTGCTTGAAATCTTTACAGCCTTGTTAAAAAATAAATAAATAAATAAAAGGAATACTACTAATCTGTTGATTTCAGCCACAGGAAACTGCGTTTTAAATGCCCTAGAAGTTGCCCTTTACTGTGAGGTTTTGAGTGAAGGACTTGGCGTTCCGTGAGGATGTGAGCACAACAAATGCGTTTTGCCCTGTAGTACGTAACCGCTACGTACTGTTTGTACCGTAGGTATCTGTCAGAGTTCCTCTATGCCTGGTTGATGTCAACGCTGAGCCGCGCCGACAGCTCTCAAATGGCAGAGGAGAGGATAATGGAGGAACAACAGAAAGGACGTAGTAGCAAGAAAACAAAGAAAAAGAAAAAAGGTACTTCCCTCCCTTCGCGCAGCCGTGTGGAATTGAAGTTCAGAATTTATAGGGTCAGCGCTGATGTGGGTAGGGAAAATGTCCTGAAGTTTATGAACGTAAAACACAGTTAAAAAGTAATTAATGTATGTACTTGATGTTGATTTTAAAAAAAAAAAAAAAAACACCAACCATTTTTATGTGAAATTTGCAGTTCGCCCTCTCAGCAGAGAGATCACCATGAGTCAAGCATACCAAAATATGTGTGCTGGGA
>NW_010232013.1:0-21222 GCF_000690775.1 Eurypyga helias | reverse complement strand
TGCTGAACGATGGCTTCAATTCCTTCGTAGCAGGAATCGAGCGTACGTTGCATGCCTTCTTCAGTTTTGGTGGGGTTGGAAATTAAGTTCAGGTTTATAATGCGATACGGTATTCTATCCTTGCAGTTATAGCTAAATCATAACTGCTTGCTCGCAGCAAAAGATGACATAGGGCTAGCATTTTTCACTACGTTTATCCTTTCCTTTGTAGACGATGATTGCATTTGACATGGATGGCAAAGTAAGAAAACCTAAGTTTGAACTGGATAGTGAACAAGTTCGATACGAGCACAGGTTTGCTCCATTCAACAGTGTCATCACACCACCCCCAGTGCACTACTTGCAGTTTAAGGTGAGTAATCTTAAAAACGTGGTGCCGCTTGTGCTTCTGTAAAAGTCATTTGCTCAGCTGCTTTAGACATTGCTGTATAAAGAGAGCCTTTAATTTCTCAAAGTTCATATTGAAGCACAAGTCAAAACAGCAAGGAGTTCTGTGCAAGGCAAGTACATTGATGTGAATTCTTACTAAAATTAGACTCTTAGGCCTTTAAAAATTGGTCCGATGTGCTGGTTTGTGGGATGGTTGTGTCGGTTTGCATGCAGATAAAGTCTCTTGAGGGCCTCCTGACGGACTTTTTGCCTGTGATTTATATAGCAGCGTTTTTTGTTACTGCAGCAAGCCAACAGGCAAGTGAAACCAAAGTGATTTTGTGTGTTAAATCACGGAAGTGTTGGTTGGAAGGGACCGGTGAAGGTTTGTCTTGTCCAGTCTATTCCTTGAAGTAGCATTAGGGATTGCATCAGCTGTGGCTTTGTCTAGCCAAGCCTAAAAAAAAAACCCAAGTATGGAGATTTTCCAAACTCCTTGGTTAACTCAATCCGGTTACTTTTTCTGGTCTGTTGAGTGTTTGGATAACCTGATCGAGAGCTACACTACTCACCTTTCTCCTAATGCCAAGCCTGAAGCTGCCTCTCAGGTAGTTGCAGGCTGCTATTACGATTACCCGTTAGCAGCATCCTGCGTGTCTAAATGAAACAGTCTGGGTCCTTTGACCTCTCCTCGTGAGTCACGTGCTGTAGGCACCTCCACCTCCTCCTTCAACTGAGTGGGTCCATCACTGGGTGTCACATTTCAGATGTTACAGCACAAATACCAAGTGTAGGATGCTAAACCCTCCTTGATCTGCTTGCTGGCCGTACTCCTGCTTGTGCAGCCTCGTACGCGGCTTGCCTGTTTGGCTTGTCTTCAGCTCGGTGTTCACAGTAACCCTGCTACTCATCCAGCTGGTTAATCGCCTCTGCTGATTCCTGGGGCTGTGCTGCCTCAGGTGCAGAAATTTGGTCGTTTCTTGAAGTGTTTCAGTATCTCACTGTGAACTTGATTTGAGTAAATGGTATCCTATATGCTGTTTTTTTCCCGTAATTTCACACCCTGCTGTTGGAACTGTTAAAGCAAAGGAATGGCAAATTGTTCCAGAGAGGGATTATTTTATAAAGAATATGAGAAGTTAATTGCATTTTGTGGCACTATAAAGTAATTGTTAAGCACTGTGTTGCTGCTTGGTATTTGCCGTTGTAAATTAATGTTTTCAACTTCAGTGTTCATCGTCAAAATACTGTTTAGTTGACACAACCTTTTTCTGGGGTATAGTAATTTTGTTTTCATTTAAGATGATGAAATATGGTTTGTTGGCAACTGATTTTAATACATATTTGTGTATTTCTGTAACACGCTAGGAAATGTCCGATCTAAATAAGTACAGCCCACCTCCTCAGTCGTCAGATCTGTACATGGCAGCTAGCAAACATTTCCAGCAAGCTAAAATGATTCTTGAGAATATCCCTAACCCAGACTACGAGGTAAGACTGAAATACTGGAAAAGGGAGTATTTGCTCCTAACCAAGTGTGTTTTCAGCCGGATGTGCTCGAGACCCGAAGCATGCTTTGTCACAGTGCTGTGTGAAGCTGAGCGCTTTCAATAAGGAGTGGACCCAGGAGGGTGGTGGCACCTTACACAGGGCTCTGTTTCAGTACATGAGGTAACATAACCCACGCTCGCTGTTCCAAAAAACCTCTCCCTGCCGAGCATCTTGGATGCAGCTAAGAGAGCAGCTTCATCCCTTCTTGTGCATTGCCTTCTGGCCCCGTGACCAAACCCACTCAGTTCCAACAGCCAGGTGACGCATGCCTGCCTCGCTTAGCTGGGATCTGGCACTTTGCGTGTACTCCTGAGAGGTGGGAAAACAGGTTTGAATGTCAGGCTGAAAAGAGGATTGGCACTTGTTTCCGGGAGCAGTTTTCTGGGCACTGGGCTGTAAACACGGGTGGGAGTTTCTTCCTCTTTGTCCACAGCCCAGCTAACCGTGACTGTGTTTTGGAGCAGCGAGTATACTTACTCTGTCGCGTCTGAGCAGGAGGAGAACAGTTACGGGATTAGGTTCTCCTGAGAATTGAGGGATCCCTGCCTGTTCTCTGGATCCTGGGGATACTCACACATAGCTCTCTGACCAGGACGGTTAGGGATTGTTTGAGTGTGCCCAGAGCACTTCCAGCCAAAAAGCCACCAAAAAAAGCCAAATCACCAAAAAGCTGATACCTGAGTTTCCCCTTGTTGTGTCAGAGTCGGGGGTAGATGCCCAGGGTCTCTCTAAGCCTTTATTTGCATGAGTGTCTCAGAACTTGCCAGAATTTTAACGATTTTTGAACATAATCATGGAGAGCAGTGGTTTCTGTGGGCTGTTGAATTAAAAAAAGAGACTATTAAAATAAATGCTCCCTTTATTACATTTCATCCATCCAGCTATTATACTTCAAATCCAAACCACCGTGATACCTGTCAGGGACTGTTTAGAGTTAAGCTGATACTGCGAGTGAGTGTTTCGAGTACGTAAACTCATGAGTATTACCTGTGAAACAATTCTGAGGTCAAAATACGCTTTCACTTGAAAACCTCTCGCTGTTTTGTGTTTAGGTCAGTCGAATTCTCAAAGTTGCTAAGCCCAATATTGTGGTCATGAAGCTGCTGGCAGGAGGCCACAAAAAAGACTCCAAGGTAAGACAATGCCAGTTGCATCCAAAGGGAAATGTAGTACTACATGGAATGCTACAACAGATCTCTTGCAGGTGAATGCGCAGATGCAGGCCATAGTCACTCTTAAAATAACGGTGAAAATACCTTTATCAGTTTTTCCCCTTGGAAATAGCTTGTTGTGGTTATTTAAATACAAAAGACTCATTTCTGTATGTTTGGGGGGAAAAAAATAAGTGCATATGAGATGATGATATGTACACATACGGAAATTCTTCAAGAGTGGGAAGTAACTCGTAGCAATGTATCGGGAGAGTGCTGGCTGTTGGGATTAGCACGTCCCATGTGGGTCGGAGGGAGGAGAGGGCCTTCAGAATTCCTGCCAAAGGCTATGTAGGGAAGAATGAAGGAGCACACTGAAGAGGCACACCAGCCCTCCACACCCTTGAGCCCATCACTGCTGGAGGATGATTGGCATATCCATAACTGGGTTGCAGTGTTTTTCAGAATTCATTTAAGGAGATAGGATTATTTTTGTCCAGTCTTTTGCTGTTTAAGTGTTTTATTTTCTGTCTGTCATTTTGAGTATTAAATTCAGTAGAACTGCTGTGTAATGTTTTAAATATTTTTCTTTATAGGTTCCTCCGGAATTTGACTTCTCCCCTCATAAATATTTTCCAGTTGTGAAGCTTGTTTGAAAGACAAGAGGTGGTTGTTAGACAGATTGTGCATCAGGTATCCTATCAGATACCAGCCGTAGGATGGAATTTCTAATGCTGTACCCAGACTGAGGGGGATTTTCCAGGATAAAAGTACTGTTACGTGGAGTATCTATAGTCTTATGTGATCTGAATGACAACTGCTGTTTTAAAATGGTTTATATACAGTTTTCTGGTTGAAGCTGATTTTAATCAACTGTTGTTGAATAGTGTTTTCTCTTAATTGACTTTTACTACAGATTCAGTCACAAATCACTTTTATGAATGAGATCTGACGGGATGTGGTGGCTTAGGGATTTAATAACACTTGGAACTGAATAAAAATAATGCAACAGAGCCTCATGTCTGATAAGCTGCTGGAATTTTGCTTTGAACAAAGCCGCTTGGATTGTGGGTTTCCCTATTTTTGCCTAAATTGCATCAAATTTCTCACTTTGCAAGCAGAGAGACTGAGTTCTTTTCTTGCCAGGTCCTGAAAGCTAAAACAATCTTTATACAAATTAAGAGCAGATGAAAACTAGTCATTCAGCTCCTACTGCACTGAATTTGGTCAGTTTTTGAAGTCAGTTGTCTGGGAGGTATTTTGTCTCAGAGGTAGGGTCATCCCTGAAGACAGTGAGAGATGGAGTCTGTTCCTTTGAGTTGCGGTTTGTTCCCGCAGTTCCATAGAGTCTGGCTGGCTGGCGCCACCAGTCACTAGTAACACAGGGACACAAGACACCGGGAGTGTAGTTTACCTGCTCTGCAGCTTTAATTCCAATCCTGTTGG
The DNA here is from genome assembly GCF_000690775.1 of Eurypyga helias. NCBI lineage: Eukaryota > Metazoa > Chordata > Aves > Eurypygiformes > Eurypygidae > Eurypyga > Eurypyga helias. The sequence continues at coordinate 16,705 of NW_010232013.1, read as the reverse complement.
TACTTTGCCATTGCAAATGAGGGATGGCTACTTTGTTCTGCTGCTCTTGCATGACCTTCATTCCCTTGTTCTTCCTGCCTTCTGTAATGGTTGATGTAAGGAGAAATCCCAAACAGGAGGAGCCCCAAACCTACCCTTTCCTTCCTGCAACAGTTCTTCCTCCTGTGCTTCCAGCTGTGTGATAGCAGAGGGAAGCTGTTGCGCCGAGCAACCTCCTGCTACGAGGCCCAGGGGGAGTTTAAAAAGCTGACGAGCCTTTTGATGAGCTGTACTGCCAGGTGTTAACTCAGCCCTAGAAGCAAATCCTCCAGGTTTGACTGTGTTGCACAGGACCTTCATTTTGGTGCAGAACGGCTTCCTCCATAGTGCCTGTAACTTCCTGGCCACACAAGACCTCTGTGTTTCCCCTAACGTAGGGTTGTCATGTGGAGCAATGCCACCTCGACTGAAAAGTTAGAAAACTCTGAAGCAGCTCTGAAGTGGAACACCCAGTTTGCAGCTTCTTGAAGTGAGCGGGGGTACTGCCCTGAAAACACCCTTTTCCCGATCCCTCTGCTCAGGAGCTTGCCTTACACTTCACATCCTTGCTCATACTCGCGACCCACACACGTGAACGCTGCTGTATGGTGGCTGGAGGGAGGAAGATGATGGGAACTGCAACTGTAAAGATGGCAAACTGCTTGGGGCACCGAGAATTCATCTGGCTTTCACTGCCACCTTGTGAACAATCACCAAAAACTTTCCTGTCTTAAAGATCTCGGACTATGGGACAGCAGCTCCAGGACAGCCTTTGGCGTTTCTCCAAAGGAGGCAGCAAGTAAATGAGGAACAGAGTTCCACGTCACTTACAGAACTCAGAAAACAGGAATGATGATCTTTCCCATTTTGATTAGAAGTGGATGAACTGTACAGAACAAGGTGAATACACAGCCAAGAAGATAATTTTTATTTTAAAATGCTTACCTAAAATTGATCAGGCTTAGTTTTTTTAAAAAAAAAAAAAATCAACAAGAACTGTTATTTTCACCCCAAGATGATTACCGCAACGCTTTCCCTGCCTCACAAAACTAAAAATCTTAGTGATAGACAACACTATGTGAACCACAGTCCCAAATTAATCTGATCAACTAAAAATCTTCTAAAATTCTACATAGCAGACAGAGGCCCTTTGCCCACCAGAAATCTACCGCCCTGGTTTAATTCCTGCAGCACCCAGAGCCACGGAGCGTAGGCTGCGCTCCTTTGTGCTTGTGAACGCTGCCCTGAGGCAGGTGTTCCCACCCCCTTCTGTCAGAGGTGGTGGTCTGCCTTCGGGAGGGGCAGCGAGAAGCCCGGTCAGGTTCAGGTACGTGCAGCAGTACACCCCAAACAACTCCGTGTAAGGTAATTAATATACTGCCAGAGAATTGCTTTAACGAGTGTTTGTTTGCAGTTTTACCAGTGTCACCTTAGAGCCATGCACTCAGCTTGAATACAGGTCTTTCACGGTACATTTTTACACTGTTAGAATATGTGCTTTTTAACAGTCACCATTAAATTCCTGATTAACTTCATCGCAGCTATGCAACTGTTTACAGATGAAGTCCTAAGAAAATGCCCCTTTTACTCAGAATATGGGTAAACATTTTGATGTTAAAACATGCCATTATTTGCAAAAAAAACCCCAAATCCCGAACCCACTGAATAGCCCAAGGTTTACCAGAAGAGATGCTTGCGCATCCTTTTCTCTCCCGCATACAAGCACTTGTTTTCCCTGATGCACTGGACTGTAGGAATCCAGACCAGTTAAATATGACTTAAATGATGAAAAAACCCCACCAAGTAACCAAAAACTCGGTAACGGAAAGTAGCGCTTCTCTTAGGAGAATTCAGGTTACATGTGGCAGGTCTCGCTGAACTGTTCACGTGCTGAGGCTGCGTAGGCTCCGTCCGAGCGGAGCGCTGCCTCTCGCTCACAGACAACTCGCCCTCTCCTTGTACAGGAACGCACCAGCTTTCCACCTGGACACCTCCAGGCACAGCAGCTGGAACACCGAGGAATGATGCACCACAGCAGCAGCGACCAACGTGAAGCGCGGCTGAGAGAAAGCCAAGACAAATCTGTGCTTTCCTAAAAGGAACCGCGGGCCGGGAAGTCAGTTGTGTCCGTCTGCTGCCCTGCTGCCTCGGCGGAGGTTGGTTCACGCCGGCGAAGCCCGCTCCCTGCACAGCTGTGGGTCTCGGGAAGAGACGCGAGGGCGACCTTCAAACCAGCTGGCTGCACACCGTGCGGGCCGGGCCACGCCGCAGCAGAGGGGAAGTCCGGGTTATGGCAAGTGAACTGGTTTATAGTCAAGAAATGGCAGGAAGGACAAAGGCTACAGAACACCAGCAAGGCGGTGCGCCGCGCGTAACACGGGGCTTCGCAGCAACTCGGCTTCGCCTGCGGCAGACGGGGATGCCTGGTAAACGTGGAGTCTGGTCTGCCTCCTTCAGAAATGCAGGAAGGTCGGTCACTCCGAAGAGCTGAGGTGACTGCTGCTGCTCCACAGGGCAAGCTCCCGCCTTCCCACGCGCTGGCAGCGGACGGAGGCCGGGTGGAGGGATGGGCAGCCGTGCAGCACTGTTTCAGGGGGCTTCTCGCGAAACCCTCAGGACTTGGGAGTTTTCACACTCCGTGCTTGTGCAAGTTAGTGGTAGCGGGGCTGTACCGCAGCACTGATCTCATCAGCGGGAGTCCAGCAGAGCTTTCAGAAAAGTCTTCCTGCTAACCTCTTAATGAGATGATCGTCAGAATCTTCTTTTTAACCTAAAAGCTATGAACATGGACCAGGACAGTGATTAAGCCTGGTTACAGATGGCGTAAGCTAGCAATTTCATTTAGGAGGCCTGGGAAAACACAGCATACTGTACAGTATCGGAGGACTACAGTCACGGTTTCAGAGCCTGTCTATACCACAGTGAAAAGGTGCCACGACAGGCACAAGGGCAGACCAAGGCCTGGGCCGTTTCTCATGCTTCCCATGTTTTGTCCAGGTAAGGTAGCGCTTCTTAAGCTCCTCTCAGAACCAGGCTGGGGGTTTCTCTAGTGCACTGCTCAGGGGTGAGATCCATCCCTGGCAGAGGGCTCCTCCTCATCTACCGCCAATCCACACGTACAGTCACGCTACGGTAACAACACAAGTTAGCCAAACCGTGCTTCCCGCTAGCCGGTGTGAACCGTACGATTGGCAGAAAGGGAAGAGCCGCTGCAGAGGTCAGGACACTTTAAAACAGGCCTCCAGAGACTTAAGATTATTTTTTTCACCACTGAAACAGTACTAAAACTTCGCAAGAAAATACAACTTCCTTTGGGCCCTTACTGAAGCCTTGAGAAGATAATCAAAACATGCTCAGATCACTGTGCTCTCATCACCACCGCGTTTATACGAAGAGGCGACTGTTCCCTCACGAGCCTCCTTTGTTCACAACCTTTGTCGTTCCTCATCGTGCTCAGGTAAGTGGTTATTCGTATCTTCGGGGTTTTGAACTAATCAGGAAAAAAGAAAAAGGTAAGGAAATCTCTGTAAGAGGCAGAAGCAATGGTTCTTCACAAAGGAAACAATCGAGAACGCAGCAGGAGACATTCTGAAAGGACTGTTAAGTGCGGCGCGGCGCAGCGCAGCAGAGCTACGGCACCTGTCCCTCCCCACCACAGGTTAAACAGCAGCTTCAGCCACGCCCCACAGAAAACAGGTCTGTGGTTGCTTTTACCATTTTCAATCCCTGCAAGTGCTGCTTGCTTGTCCGTTTCCGATTCGGCTTCATTCTCGTCTAAACTGTAATCAACATCCTTGCCCTGATTCAGCACTTCGTGTTCCCGTTTCTCTGGAAAAACGTTATGAGGAGTTAGTTTTATGCTACACGACAAGGTCATCTGCACACGAAACAGTTAACCGTCTCCCACACAATTTACTCTGCTGTTGAATCAACTGCTGTTTAGAGCGGGTTTCTGTACTGTTTTTTCCTTTTGAACTGTTAAACTTTCAGAGCAGCTTTTGCCGTAAACCTTGTCTAAAGAAGCAGGGGAAAGACCGTTACCTTTGGGGGTTTGAAGAGCACAGTCCAGCTCAGCCTGCGCTCAGATGGAGAGAAAGGAAAAGCATTAAACAACGCCAGAACGTGCTGAAGGACAGCCTAAGGAAGAGTGCGACGTGCAGCCGATGCTGGAAACCTGACCGCGGTGTACTGCCACCACCCCTAAAACGGGTCTTGGCTTCCCCCTTTCTTCCTTTAGCTTGTCCACCAAGCAGAAAGCCGCCGATATAGGCTAAAAAAAGGAGTATTTGATGGTGTGCTAACTTGACAGAAAAGTGCTTTTCTGTCAGAGATTTTTCTTCACCCAGTCATTAATTCATCTCAAGCAATTTTTATTGCCTGTCTTAAGATTTCTTTAAAGAGAGAGCTCGGAAGCAAACAGAAACATTCTTCCTGACGGCTGGACTACAGGCCTTTGTTTCCCCGTTACCCAGCCGTGAGAGAAACGTCACAGCAGAGAGGCGTAAGCACACCCCGGTTACGAGGTGAGAGCTCTGGTTCTGACCCACCTTGAGCCAAGTTCTCAGAACCAGATTTTCAGCCTTACGTTGTCACTGTCCAGGCCACCACACTGAACAGACTGTTACCGTCACAGGCCTAAAGGTCTCAAACTTTTAAAAGGAAGTGTTTATTGAAAGAGAGAGGATGCTCAGAGAATGCGGAAGAAATCATCTTCCACCTTAGGTTCCTTAGGGAACCTGCGCAGGGAGGTACGGTATTTCTGTGGAACTGTCAGGCCTGAGGAACACCCTGCTCCTCCTCTGTGCTCACAGAAACTCTGACCTTCCACGGGCTACACGGCAGAGCTTTTTCTTGCACACACTCTTGGATGATATTTTTTCTTCCCTAATCTTTCTGCTATTTATTCCTGTTAAAACGAAAGCCGTTCAGGTAACCTGGGCTCACATCTCCTTGGAGGACAGCCTCCTCTGCCCACCCTCTTTTTGGAACAGTTGGGAAAATACTTCATTAGTGACGCAGATGATGTTGTTTAACCCTGCCGAGTCACCACCGGCGTTAACGCCGTTACTCGCAATTCTAAAAGCGTAAACAGCATTTTTGGTGGGGATCAATTCCTCCTCTGACTGCTGTAAGGCTTCCTCGTGATTACTTTGAGCCACTGGGTCCACCTGAGACCGAGTTCCTCAAGACACACAGAGGGATGTCTAGGTTCTGGTCAGGTTTCAGGCACATCAATACCCTGCTGCTCGGTGCTGCGGAGACGCGCGGCTCAGGGTCGCCTGTGGCGGATGCCAGGAACCGGCACCCTCGCAACATCCGCTCGGCCGTTTGGCAGACTCACAGTAACAATCTGTAGGTACCTGAAGTCCGAGGTGGACTTTTAGCCAGGACAGCTTATTCTGAAACGGGGAAAGCTAGCATTTACAGGCTGACTCTATAGAAAGACTGGATGCAAACCGTCAATACACAGCGTCCCTCTTCTCATCGGAGCTCTGGGTGGTTAACGTCTCATCCTCTTCAAATGCATCACGTTCTTACGAAGCCCCAACACCAAAAAGTTTCAGGGCTAATTTCCCCAAATGCCTTGTACAGCCAATGGCGAGAGAGACAGGAGCGCTGCTAGGGTGATTCCAGAAAAGCCTGCTAGCTCCATGCTGCTCCAACCGGAGCCTCCATCTTTACCCACAGAATGCCGACGCCTGCTGGGGACCGACTCACCCCTTACATCCCACACTAACCTTTACGAAACCTTACACTACACCCGGCCGGCTGCCACCACTGTTGCAGAAACGGTGCCCTGTTCCACGCTTTCATTGCTTTACTGCTCTGAACAGCACATGACATGCTACCAACCAGCCTTTCCGGGGGGCGAGTCATCCTGCTTGGCATCGTAATTTAGGAGCTGCTCCCTTTCGACCTCCTCGCTGGCAGCCTGCTCTGCTGCCGGCTGTAACGCATCTTGCCCAGCTACATGTTTTTCATCCTCGGGCGGATTCGGCTCCTTCTCTGACTCGGGCAGCATCTCCTTATGACCTGCAGCAGCCCTGAGTGAATCCTCCGAGTTTTTCAGCTGACTGGAAAGCTTCTCCTCTTCTGCCTTTGCCTCCTGTTTTCTGGTGTCAGCTAGCTCGGTCACCCTTTCTGCAAACAATAAAGATGAGTAAAAACCTAATGCCTTTCAGCGGTGGCACAAGTTAAAAACCTTTAATAAATATACTGCTTTATCTTTCTCAATTCAATTCTTGTTTTTCCTTTGAAAGAATATCTTTCAGCCACGTCAGTTCCAAAGATAAAATAAGACAACCCGTGTTTTTCCTACTGGGAACAGCTAAAGCATGAGACATTGATTGTCAACAGACTCACGCTCACACCTAATTAAAACTTTGGTAGGTGCCGCTAATAAATTGGACAGGTAAAACAAAGCAGTTTAAACAAAAATTGCAGTGTCCTGTATAAGCATCAGGTTTCTTGTGTGTGACGTTTCGTTACCAACAATAAAACCGATCTGGTGTTCAGAAGTCACCCAGGACAAAAGCAGTCACATGGGCAGATTTGCAAGTAAATCGAGGCTGTTCTTATTTTTAAATACAAAGGGGAAGTGCAGGAGGGTTATTACTTTCCGCAGACATTACACCTTTTTTCCTGTGTATGTGTATCTTAAAAAAACCCCAAAAAACCCCACACCAAAACCCACAATCAAATTTGCCTGTATAAACTATATATAGATGTTGTCTTTAATTGCCAGCTCTCTCTACCATGAGAGTTTTATGTTCCCAAGACTGTAATTTAAGATGGCATGTACAAACAATGAAATAGGAAGCTGAATCTCCAGCACACAGAGTACCACGCAAGGTGGATTCACAGGGATACATCCCTCCAAATTCAATTTCTGAGAGTTTAGTGCCAAGAGCAGCCATTAGGTTAACTGATCTGATCTCCCACGTATCGTTTCCCTTACTTGCATTTTGCTCCGTGACAACACACAGGAAGCACGGAGGTGTGTTTGTTTAAGGCCTAACTCTCAGCTGTTCCGTAGGGAGGGCTGTCAGGCTAGATGTGTCAGACTTATAAAAAAGAAAACATTAAAGGTGCTTGAAGATCGTCGCTTCCACGAGCAGGGTATTTTCTCCATATTAAAATAAGAAATATGACTCCAGAATTGTGAATGTTTGTATTTTCCTTTACATGCAACTTGTCAATTATAGCCAAACTGAACCAGTAGAAATGCTAGTAATAAAAACACGTGAACAGGAATCACACCTCGCCACAGCAGGAAGACTGATCAAAGTTCTGCCTACCGGTGTCGCTTTTTCCATCTTGCGTACAAAAATACGGGTTTTTTTCTAATGTTCGATTACATCACAAACATTCTTAACCAGTTGCTGGTAAGATCGTGACCTCCATCTCACCTTTAGCCTGCAGCGGATCTGTCTTTTTGACTGTAGGTACTGCTTTAGGGACATCTTCGTCGAGCTGCTGCTGCTCCAGGTCAGCCGGCCTGAGCTCTGTTTGCTTCAAGGCCGACAGCTGAATACCGACCTAGAAAGTGAACGTACACAGATAAACATCGGCCTGTCAAACTACTTCTGGATTTAGAAAGGGAAGGGGAAGTGAGGTAAGAATTCAGTGGGTGTGGGGGGCGGGAATCCTAACACAGTCAGAAATATTTGGAGCAAAGTTTTTATAGGCCATGGAAGCACCATACGATCTTGAATACGCAGGGATGTTTCTATATAGCAGCACATCAGGAGAATTTAACCCCTTCTTTAATCTAACTGCAGCTAATGATGAGGTTACCGTTCTCGGTTAGTGTTTGACCAGAAACACTACCTGTTCTTTGCTGGGGGTCGCAGAACTGTAACGCCCCACATCTCTCCCCTGCTGCCCTGCTACCGGGTCAGGGTCAGCAGAGCACAAAACCAGGTGGCGTTAACCACTGGTAGTAACCTCCTGGGACAGGTAAGCTGAGTTTGGGAATAAGATGACTGCAGTTGAGCAAGTCTGTACAGAAGTGGTCTAAAGCGACGTTGAATGCAGGATTAAGAGTGGAAAAATGTAAATCAACCCACCAGACAGCAGTATCTGTTTAACATGATGGAGTTTACTTAAGAGTGTATTAAATACTGGTATTAGACTGCTCTCAGCATCTGACCTGCTTAAATATTAATGGCGAAGGGGTACACCACCTTGAAGATCTTCCAGCTTAGCAGTTAAAATTTTACGTACAACTTTTACTCCCGTAGGCATTTGAACGTCTGAGCGCTACGCCGATTCGGTTCACACCAACACTGAGCAGGAAACGTGCCTGGAGCCCGTACCGCACTTCTGGTGTGGAACAACAGGCTGTTACCAAACTGTTTGTTCTATGGGGATTTTTTTGTTGGGGTTTTGTTTTGTTTAAAAAAAAGAAAAAAAAGAAAAAGACATAGAGAAAGAACAAGCATAAAGGCACTTAGAGACATAAACCTTTTTATACCTGGTACTATACAAATGAATAGGAAACCTTACAGTATAGAGAGTCATCCAGTCAAAACCGCGCAGAAAGTTTTCTGTTACGACTGTTGATAAGTCTGTGGCTACCCACTGCTCTAAGCAGGTCAGTAAAAAACGGAAAAAAGTCTGCAGGAAGAAGTGTTTAAATAACCAAGAAGCAAAAGTTGCAGAGGATTTGTAGGATATGAGTACTTGGCTGTTTTGAGAACGTTTAAGCTCAGTCAAAGCCTGAGCTTAAGGAGCGCGTTGGGTCAACACCATGAGGTCCAACATCAACAATAAATAATCTAGCATTAACTTGTAATGAAAGCGTGAGAAACAAGTACTACCACAGAGTATTTGGTTATGGCAGTAAGGGTATTCACACAAACTGCGTCTTTCTTCAGTCGTTAAAACAAAAACGCTGTATTTAAAAATGCTTCTGTTTTATAAATAATTCAGCCTCTTGAGGTCACTCTCTACAGTAGAAACCAGCAGAAACTGAACATAAGACCATTTTTCGCATTTGCTGGACATGAATTCCTTTGTAAAAAATACTGAGCCTGCGCTTAATAGCAAGAAATTTCCTCTTAATTAAACATGCAAACCCCCTTATCTTAAATTTCTAGCTCAGTAATTTTTAAGGACTGTGTCAAATTAATTAAAAGGGTGTATGCTGAAAATTTTTAAGTTGAAATGGTTAGATAAAAAGACAACAATTGGAACTTGTTACATATTTCTCATTAGATATTCCTCAATTGAGAATTATACCTCATTCCTTAAAATACAGAGCTGTAAGGAAAGCTGTATATTCATTAACCAACCAACACTCCATTTTCTTTCACTGTTTTATTTTAACTCTGACCTTTCTATTACATAAGCATCTACATCCTACTAACAGGAATTATCCCAGCTAAAAACACTGGCTGAAAAAGTGCATAGGTTTCCTCAGGGTCAACTTGCTCTAACGCTAAATAACTCACACAAGCAAGAAGTTGTAATCCTTGGGCAAACAAACGACTGAGAAGGTTACAGCCTGACATAAGAAACACTGTCACAGATGCCAGGGAACACAAGCAGACAATTTATTTAGGGTGTAGCTCTATTAGTAGCTACCTCATCTGGGACCATCCCATCTACAGACTAAGAGGAGATCAGGTGGCCTGCCCTGCCTAACCTACTGCATGCTTTGAGGAAAGATTGCCTCCAGCTATGGGACTTGCTGCAGGAGACTGGAATTGTTAAGCAAAGGGGCTTCAGCCAAACTCCTCAGGTTCCTTCTGGGCCAATTTCCCTTCCAAAAGGTAAAACATAAAAATAAAATTAAAAAAACCCACAACCAACCAACCAACCAAAGCCCCACACAGCAAGAACAAAAAAGCATCTGGTGCAAGAAATTGTAATGAAAATGTGTTGCAAAGCCACACTAGAAATTAAGTTGACCACCTCTCTAGTAGAGTCTTCCCCATGTCAACTTCCAAAATTGTTAGTATTTTACATCTTGACAGTACATTTTATGAGCTTTTTATTTACTTATTACTATATATTATTACCATAATTACTTTTCATTTACTTATCATCATTGATAAACAAGAGCTTTCACTTTCTTTTAAGGGGATAATTGGCTGATACTTCCCACCTGTAATGCTTCATTCACCTTGCAGCCCTCATACCGTGCAGGTTCCTTGGATAAAAGGTCATAAACTTCATCTGTCCCCTCTCCCGCTTTTTTACATAAAGGACTGGACACAGACTGGAACCATTACCCAAACAGCCAGGGGTCTCTGGGCAGATGTTTCAGGTATTTTTCTCCCACCCACTTCCAGCTATTGCAAAACCCAGCTTCAACCCTCATTGCTTTACCCTTTCCCCTTCTGAAGTCATCAATTGTTTCTTCTAGTAGCCTTTTCCTAGCCAAAGAGAAAAAGGCGTATACCACCAAAACCCTGCTGCCTTCGCAATGAGAGTTGGCCACCCAGGTATCAGGGAAAGGCCCTGCTGCCATCCCACGTGAAAAACGTAACTTCCGTGACTGGTGCCGTGCAACTGCGGCACACAGACATCCATCAGTTGCATTCTCGTGCAAGAGCTTCATTGCAAGTTTCCAGGGCCATCTGTATCAAGCTTAACCAATCCAGTCCTATCCCTGACCAAATCCTGCTTCACTGAAGCATCCATAGTTCACATGCCAAGACAACGGGATGATCTGAATTTTCCTTTTCTCAGGATTATTTACACACTCTGTACTCCAGGAAGGAAGAGTCAGCTGGCACACAGCCACCTGATGCAGCAAGTCCGCCCTGTTCCACTGAGCCTTCTCCTGCCACCTACAGAAACGCTTTCTGTGGTTCTTTGGCTCGGAATATCCAAAAGTAAACAGCTAAGACATCTGATCCTCCCTTCATTCCCACAGCAAAAGGCTGGCATTAGGACTCCTGTGAAAATTCACAGCTCATGGACCTCGAAGACTCATGGACTAGTTTCATACTCAAGGCTTACTGCTACTCTGCAGTGATTCACAATTTATCCTCACCTTTAACACGCATTTCAGTACACAAAGCAACTAAGTCCTCTAACAACGCCAACAGGAGCTGTGAACCAAAGCTCAGCAACGTATATATTCTTTAACGGGCTCCACACCACTCCCGGCATCGCCTCTCAAATTCTGCCCCTCTTAGGGACACAGCAATTTGGAGTCTCCTGCAGGACCTCCACCTCTTCTGTCCTTGGAATCACTCCACTTCCCACTGATCAGAAACATTCAACAAATGTGAAGGAAAGCAGTGTAAAACTTAATGAGATGGGCTAATGCCAGTTGGAAATAGCAGAAAGGCAGAAAACCCCTGAAGAGTTACAAAGAAAAATATTTTAAAGAAATTACCCAAGCCATACCTGGCTATTTTTTTTCGAATCTTCTGAGAAGTCCTTGCTCTCTTTGATTTGTGGTACATCACTGCCCTTTTTTGTAAGCTCATCTATCCTTTCTTCACATTGTTCTTTCAATTCTTTCATCTGGTTGATGCATTGTGACCTGGAGAAAACAGGAACAAGTGAGCAGTTGATAACTCTCATCCACAGCCTTCTAAAATGTTCTTTTGTAAAATGATTTGTTCCTTTTTATTTTTTTATTAATTTATTAGTTGTACTATCTGTGCTTCTGTTTGAGCAGTCAAAAAACCAGAGTGATAACCTAAGTCCTACGGACAAACTCATGGTGCAGGTGGTCCAAGGTCTACTGGAAGAAATTAAACTGCTTTTGTTAGACCAGCTCAACAAGCTACGTCAATTTTCTATTAAGCAGTCAGTTTCAGTTAACCAAACTAAATTTTGATCCTTGAAGCATTTTTAGTGTGGTAACAGAAACGTGTGTTTGGATCTCAGCTAGGGTGAGGAAACGGCCAGGTACTAGTTGAAGTAAAAAAGAACAGCTGTGCTGGCCAAGGGATGCCCTTTCTTAGTGTTCCACCAAAGTGAAGAGCTACAAGGTGTAAAAAACCCCACATCCTACAGAAAAGGAGTTCATCAGCAGCCATGGGAAGTTCCGAAAGGAGTATGTCCTAAAGAGCGCGAGTATTGTGTCTCTGTTACACGCTGTTAACAGTCACAGGGTACCCTTAGTGCCTTAACCTTCGTGGCCCCAAGGGCCTTCTGTTTGCAGCTGGAAACCTGTAAGTTTCAGTTCGGTTAAAGGAAGAACAAGGCCTAGTGACCAACACAGCAGGTCAGCCCTGCCCCTTCACACCCACGCACCAGGCCTAGAACCCAGTCATCCTACGCCCCAAGTATGGCTTGATCCCACCGCGAAGAGGAACGGGCAACAGTGGGCCCGAGTGGATCCCAATGAGAAGTGCACTGTGCTGGGGGAAAACGTGGTGAAACAACCACCGTCGTGTCCTTGCCAGCTCCCACTGTGCTGCAGAGCGGGCCCAAGGAAGAGGTCTGGCTTGGCGCCACACCGTTTCTCTTCCCCGCTCGCCCCTGTGGCAAAGGACTTCGCTGGGGGTTCTAAAACACTTTTTTCCTTTTCTTTCTCTTTTTTTTTTCCCACTCTAAGGTAGCTTTGAGTTCAACATATACCATCAGCTACAGACCCTGCAAAGACACCTTCCTGCATGCCAAACCTCCCACCGCATCCTTCGTAAAACATGGCCAACACACTGCAAGTTTTACCTCTCCCTCACTAAGACAGAAGTGGGGCTAATTCCTTCTGAGCCGGGCTCTGGCAGCATCTTACTAACCCCAGCGCAACAGCAGCTGGTTCGGATGGGCATGTTCCAATTTCTCAAGGCGCAAATAGGCTACTACCTAAATTCTCAAAGCACTTGCCCTCTACAACAGCAAGTCACAGAATCACAGAATCGTTTGGGTTGAAAGGGACCCTAAAGACCATCTAGTTCCAACCCCCCTGCCATGGGCAGGGACACCTTCCACGAGAACAGGTTGCTCAAAGCCTCATCCAGCCTGGCCTTGAACATTTTCAGGGAGCTTCTCTGGGCAACCTGTTCCAGTGCTTCACCACCGTCTCCATGACGAATGTCTTCCTGATATCTAATCTAAACCTCCTCCCTTTCAATTTAAACCTGTTACCCCTTGTCCTGTCACTACAGGCCCTTGTAAAAAGTCTCCCCCAGCTTCCTTGTAGCCCCTTCAGGTACTGGAAGGTGCTATAAGGTCTCCCCGGAGCCTTCTCTTCTCCAGGCTGAACAAGCCCAACTCTCACAGCCTGTCCCCAGAGCAGAGGTGCTAGTCACTCATATTTATTGCACCTTCATTCTTCTCCATCCCCACTTTTTAAAAACAAAAAAAATCTGTCCTGTAGTTCACACCCTGAAAGGAAGAAGAGTGGCAGATACACTATGAATGGGCAAATTAATTACGTTTACGAACAAATCAGTTGTTTATTACTGTTTCTTCTTGACTAGACATTATTCTCAAGTCTGATTTTGACATGGAAGAGTCATCAAAATAAGCAGCACTTCCTAAGTCAGTGAACATCAGAGACAATAAAACAACACAGGCTTGAGTCATTCATACATTCACTAACTTCCAAGAAACGAAAGGATATTAGAATTGCGTGCACCTCAGTTCGGAAGCTTGAGAAAGATGCAGTGTGCCGACAATCTGAAGCTGGAGGCACAGCAACCTTTTGCAAATGTTTCCATCCCACACTGCACGTGAAACATTTAACATTTGTGACAAATCCTCATGATTTTTAATTTATTATCTGGGAAGGGAGGGATTTCTGGAGATGCGCATACTCTATACTCAATAAAGGGCTGCGCCCGGGTGGTGCCGGGACGGGCGCCAGCCAGCATGGGTGTGCATGAGCACGCTCTGCACCAGCAGACCCCCATCCTTAGGGGGGCAGAATGAGGCTGCCCGTGTTGCTCGTGCTTCGTGTGTCCGTGCTGACCTTGCACACCTGGACACGTACAGGCATGCTCTGCCTGCACGGGAACCCATGTGCAGCCTCTCCCCTCCCAGGCCGCTGGATTCCCGACCCCACAATGAGAAACAGAGCACCTTTGTCCTCACAGAGCAAATATCATCAGCTCCTTTCATCCCTGCCAAAAAAACTGCTCGTGCACTTACACTTGTCAGGGCTGCAAATGCCAAACTATCAGACCTTTTACGTGTAGCAAAATTTCAAAAGAAGCAGCTACATAACAAACAAAGCTCCAGGAATCAAAACTACTCTGAATACTGAAACATCTTCAGAAGATCAGTCCAGAGGCTGCCATTTCTCCCTGGCTGCTGCAGGAGAGAAGGGTGAGTGCTGTCAGTCAGGCAGTCCGTGCTGAACAAGCCCTATGGCCAGCAGACAGCACCGGGCACAGTGTGCACCAGGGGTACGTCAGTACGTCGACCGCTGAGCAACGTGCGCTCCTTTTGCACACAGTACCAGTCAGCTCACCTAATTCTTGCTGACTCCCGCATGGAAAACACTAAGCTTGGTCCAAAAATAAAAAAAAAAAAAGAAAAAAGCTATGGTAAAGCTTCAAGACTTGGGCATGAGAAAAAGCACTGATTTTTGCGCCTTCTAAGTTCACAATTTTGTTCTTATGGATTCTACACGCACAACTCATTTAATGCTGTCTTCTAGAGTGCAACATCCGGTGGTGTAAAGAGTGATTTACAACACGTGCGGTTAAAAAAGGGCATTTGACTTCTGTCATCTTTTTATAACATTTTCAATTATACAATAATACTCTCTCCCTGTTTTCCCACTGGGCAAGGTGCACTCAATACATAAGGCGTGAAACCTTCATCCTTACAACCCCAAGTCAATGGAAGAAACAATGACAGCACAAAAGCGGGTCTAACGCCCCCTCCTGCCCAGGCTTACTGAGGATGAACAGAGAGGCAACATATTGGTTTACGCCTGATACTGAGGGGAAGAAGGAAGACAGATTAAAAGTAACATTTTGAGTCTTCCCAATGTGATTATGGGCCTAGGAAAAACAAGTGTTACCAGGAAAAGGTTGTTGGTAAACATTTAAAATTACAGTATTAAGTAAGCATTTAGTAACAGCAGAGGGGAACGTGTGTAACCAAGCACAATCAGATGTTTGTTTCTACAACTACCAGAACACAACGCAGAGTAACGTAACTTAGTACAACAGTGAAATATTAGTGTTCCAAGATCCCCCGTAAAGGTACACAACAAACGACACGTAAAAAAATACATTTATTTATGTTCCTGCTAGAACTGTATGAATGCTACAGAGTGCCTGAGCTATAAGTCATTCCATGAAAATTTGAGTGCAAAGTTTGCTTTCCTCATTTGCATAGCTACACAAAAAAAAAAAAATCCAGAAATAGAAAAATGAACACTTAAACGTTATTTGGCAAAGTTAGTGAAGAAATTGTAGCTTCCTGACTGAGAGAACTGCTTCTATGGACTCCCGGGGAGTGACTGCAGGCAGTAGTGCACTTGCCTCAGGGCCAGGTGGTGGCAGACCAGCCAGCTGAGTCCCTGTTCAGCCGGCGCAAGGCTGAATTATCACGCCCATCTCTACATACAACCTGATGCAAGCAAACCCATCTTCACCACCGTAACTTGTTTAGCTCTTCACCTTGAGCCAGCCTTGACCGTGGAGCTGCAGCCTCCGAATCCAACCTTCTCCTGTTAAACTGGAAGGATTCCTCACAGTTCACTCCCACATGCAGCGATGCTGTTGGCTGTTTTTTCACTGGAGCTGTACTTGAAAACATTTCACCTGAGATGGGCAATAAACCTGAGTTTTCAGAAACCAGAATCACTACAGTTGTCACGCATCACTTCCCCACGCATGCATATCAACCCAGTGCCGTCAGGATGTACCTCTCATGTAGACTGTACGGCACATACATACACCTACAGATCCTTTTATTCTTCCTGATCTCAGCCTTACCAGGCTGATGCTGGCAAAGAGATGCTCTAACCAGCAAAGAACTACCAGCAAAGGTCCAGGCGTCCCAGCTCTGCCATTTAACTAAACAGCAAAGAGGCGGTGCTTAACAACTGCACTACACAACAAGCCTGGAGGGAAAAAGTACCTCAGCAGGCACGTAGGTGCAACGTGCCTTAATAAAAGGTTGGTACAAACTGCAGTCTCCAATTTCCTTGTAGTGTTCTGTTAGAGGTCCTGAATTACTCAGACTTCTCCAATACAATCCATTTGGGTCATCATTATTAAATGAGTAATAATGCCCTAAAAAATGAGTACGCAACCAACTGGTGACCAGTAAAGCATCCCAAAAGCATTAAAACTAATCCCTTAATTCTTAGGCGGGGGGAAAAAACAAGTTATTTCAACTTTGGCCTACAGAATTCAAGTTCTTTGATTGCAATGTTGAGCTTTTAGTCGTAATTTCTACAAAACCTGGATAAACAGTGACTACTGCAAAAATATCTGTCACTAGAGCAATTGTATTCCTGATGGAAAACTGCACGATAGCATGCAAACAGCACAAATTCTGTTGGTCTTTTACTGCACCAGGGGAAACATACAATAGGATGTGAAAGCTGGTAGAGGGTACGAGAACATTACTGAAGAGAAAGAACGCAGGAGAGATGCCTAGAAATACTGGAAATGTGTATTTAGCGTAAGGATACTGATAAGCACTTGTGTTCAGTTTCCTACGCCTTGTAATTCAGTGGGAAATCTCAACAAAAAACATGACTAGGTATGAACTGTGATACAGAACTGTCGTCGTTTAACTCCGGCTAGCA
>NW_010232012.1:0-3087 GCF_000690775.1 Eurypyga helias | reverse complement strand
GGTTCGGGGGGAATGGTTTGGTTTTGCAAGCGGCACGGTGCCGCTCTCCGCGCGGTTGGAACAAACCGGAGAAGATCTCCGCTACCTCCGCTGTGCAGACATCCACCGTGGGTCTATTTTCTCACGGCGCTCATGTCCCACTTCTGATGCCCCTTACCGAGCCGAGGAGCTGCCTTGTAACTTGCTGCTTCCCCCTTCTCGGCCGCAGGCCGTCCAGGGGACGGGACTGGCGTTTATAGTCTACTCGGAAGCCATCAAAAACATGGAGGTGCCCCAGCTGTACTCCATGCTCTACTTCGTCATGCTCCTGATGCTGGGCATCGGCAGCATGCTGGGAAACACCGCCGCCATCCTCACGCCGCTGACCGACAGCAGGGCCATCGCCGCCCGGTTCCCCAAGGAGGTAATCTCCGGTAAGCAGCCCGGGTCACGCGCGCGGCGAGAACACACGCGTCTCCAGAGCCTCTGGGGTCCCACAGCCATTGAGGGTCCCTCTTGGAGCTAATGGAGGAGCAGGGAATATCAAGTCAGGCTTTGCCTGCCCTTGGGGAATCCTGACTGTGTGTTTGCAGCTCCCCAACTCCTTCCGCCCGGTGTCTACTGACTGCTGGAATGACGTGCTGTCACTGCGCTGCCCTAAGAGGCAGCAGCCTAAGGATGTGCCAGCGTAGTCACACACGCAGGCCTTTTCCAAAAGGAAAAAAAGTCATCCTTCTCCTCCAAGAAAGCTGCTCCCCGACAGGAATGAGCAGAAATCCCAGCAGCTTTTCAGTCCCAAGAAGCGAGACGTTTCCCCCGTGCAATGAGATTTCCCGGTGGAACGGCAGGGTCCCGCTTTTATCCACGCAGGTTTTGTGTGTTTCCTTAACTGCGTGATCGGCCTCGTCTTCACCATGGAGGCAGGGAATTACTGGTTCGACATATTCAACGACTACGCAGCCACCCTCTCGCTGCTGCTCATCGTGCTGGTGGAAACCATTGCTGTGTGTTACATCTATGGGCTGAGAAGGTAAAACCTGAACCCTCCCTGCTTCGCGCTGGGACAGCTGGAGGAGTGGCCACCAGCCACGCCATGCTGGGCCAAGGATAAACGTACCACCTCGGGTTATGTTCTTCTCTTATGCTGCGGTACCAGCGAGGCGCCGGGGTCTCCCCTGCGCTGCAAACCCCCACCGGGGCCTTGGGTTGAGGGCTGCGTGGGATTTTAGGTACCATCCCCAGCATTAGTACTTCCTCAGGGAGTCGTGACGTGATCCCGGTGAGCCAGTGCTTCAGGCAATACCCCGCTGCTCACGACCCTTGTCGTGACCCGTGCACTGTGCTCCCCGTTCCCATCTCGGGTACCCGATGCTGGAGGTGAAGTAACTGCGAGGCTACATCGAGGCGACCGCTCGAGGGATCAGCTGAACGGGGACAGCTCTTCAAAAATACGTTTTTTTTTTCCTTTTAAAACACAGGTTTGAGAAAGATCTTCACACGATGATCGGACACAAGCCAAACTGGTACTGGAAAACCATGTGGGCTTTTGCCAGTCCCTTGCTAATTATAAGCCTGTTCGTATTTTACATCACCGACTACATCCTGACGGGAACGCTGCAGTACCAAGCGTGGGATGCCGCACAGGTACGTTTTGCTCTCAACCTTTGGGTTGTTTTTTTTTTAAACATTCCTTAATTCCTGCAAGGACACAGCCTTCCTTCCCACCACACCGTTCCACAAAGCTGCCTTCTGCAGCCTCCCAGCTGGCGGCGGGGCCATCCCTTGATTCTGTGGAAAGGTAAACCAGGGAAAACCTAGTGACCACGATGCCCAGGTTCTGTGAAATGGACTGATTTCCCCTCAACGACTCTTAATCAACCCCTTCAAACAGTAAAATTTCATTCGTGTTGAAGACCCAAATATCACCTTTTAAAGGGTATGTTTTAACAGAAAAATTACTTTCAAAGTGTAGTATTTCAAACCAAATCAGTGGTATTTTAACAGAACTGAGCTGCTGCTGGAATAAACAGCATTTATAACTTCCACATATATTTTTCTTCATGGCCAAACTTCTGCTGGACGAGCGCTGAACCGTGTACTTCCCGCAGAGGAATTACAGTCGGATAAGCAATCGCGGCTTTCATAACCTTTGTGGAAGGAAACGTTCCTAGCGCGCAGAGACAAACGACACACGTTGTTCTCGCGTCGTCCCCGACTGGGGACCCAGGGCAGGCCTGGCGACAGTGCCAGCAGGAGCCCGTGGGCTCCGGGACGGGAACACTGAGCCCCGACAGAGGTCAGGGCCGAGGCACCTCATTAAGAAACAGGAATCAAGCCCAAATCCACCCCTGACCGAGGCTGGCGGGAGTTTGCCCGTGTTTTTGTCAGCAGCTCTGTTCTTGCCGTCCATTCCGAGTGCTGACAGTTGGACAGAGCGAAGCGCCGCGGGCTGCCGCGGCCCCCAGACGCTTCTCCCGTGTCCTGCTGGGATGCGGACGCACAGCTTTGCTCCGGACCCAGCTTCCGGGCGCCGCAGGAAACCCACAGATCCAATGCTTCCTCTCTCCCTCGCAGGGGCAGCTGGTGACCAAGGACTACCCAGGCTACGCCCTGGCGGTGATCGGGCTGCTGGTGGCGGCATCCACCATGTGCATACCCCTGGGGGCACTGCTCACTTTTGTAAGGAAGAGACTGAAGAGGGAAGGCGTTTCGACCGTTGCGTGAACGCCCACAGCTGGATTTGGGAAGACCTCACCCCCGTCGCCGGCGAGCAGGCACTTCTGGAAGACAGCAGCAACCATTATTTGTAGCAGCTATTTATAGAGTTGAGGATCGTGGGTGCTATATTGACCAGAAAGTGCTCTTAGGAGGTTCCAAAATGGTTTGGGGGAAAATACAAAAAGCTTTTCTGTAACAAGATGAAGCTTTAAAGTGGCCTCTGTGAGAGGGGAAAACCAGAAGAGCAGCTCACAAAACGCTAGCTAGCAAATCAACCCGCACACCAACCCGTTACACGTTAGGCAGTTCTCTTCCGCTCTGCTGTAGCACCATGGGAGACGCGAGCAACCCCGCGTGCACGCTCCCGCGCCACAGCACGCGCAGACGGCC
>NW_010232011.1:0-842 GCF_000690775.1 Eurypyga helias | reverse complement strand
GATGCGGCCGGGCGTGCTCCGGGCAGCACCGAGCCTTCCCCGCGCATCTCTCCTCGGCCCGGGGCACCTTCTGAAGGCCACGGGTACCCCGCTGCACCCGTGTCTGCCGGCCATTAGACGAAAACCGCCCCGCGTGTCCTCCCACGACCCGCAGCTCCGCGGGCTGCGAGAAGGGTGCAAATCCCAGGGAAAATCATGGAAGAGGGGAGAGGATGGGAATTGTTACATAGTTAACTTTAAAGGCCGAATAGATTTTATGTTGAGGGGTAAACACAAAACCATCTACTAAAGTCAGACATGCCTGCTTTTTCAGGGCTAATGGAATGAGTCATCGACAGAGTGGATTATTTAAAGCACCATGTGAGTCTATAATCATGTATATATACAAGTTATTATATATTGGAAATCTGTCTCCTCCACTCCCTAGTCTCTTATAATCCTCTGACCAGGAACCAGGCAGTCCCCATGTGGAAATTTAGAAAAGAAAAATCAGTAATGCTCTTAGCATCAAACAATAAATCCTGAAGTTATTTGCCACCACATTTAATTAAATATTTTGAAAAGAAAACCCTTGTGATTGATTTGCCTTCTGTATTGATCCAGTATTGATCCTTCGCGTCTTGCTAGTCCAGCTGTGGCATGCGCTAAATAGCTGCGATGCCTAGGAATACCTTGTTATGAATCGCTCCTTAAAATTCACCGTAAAGCTTCCGAAAGACTCCGGTCTATCAAATGTAGTTTGCTTACACTGGTTTAAGCATTCCATTTCCGAAAGCGATCTCCTTAAAAATGTTCTCATTTACACCCACCCCCCTCCCCCCTCCCCGCCTTTATTTGAGGAC
>NW_010232010.1:0-259 GCF_000690775.1 Eurypyga helias | reverse complement strand
TTGCCTTGCAGGGAGGGGACTCGCACCCTCTGTGCGGGGCAGGGAACCCCAGAGGGACTCCCTGGTTCCGTCCGCGCCAGCCCAGTGCCCATCTCACACCGGGGGGACACAGGGGACCCCCGCCAAGCCCTGCAGTGGGCAGGATGCTGTGGGGTGATGCCAGGCCCGAATCCATGGAACCACTGGAGGAAGGGTCAGGGGTCTTGGTTGGGGTCTGTGGCTGGTTCCCACTTGCTGTGGGCACTGGGGAGGGGGAAGA
>NW_010232009.1:0-325 GCF_000690775.1 Eurypyga helias | reverse complement strand
ACATCTCGCCCATGCTAGCAGTGTTGGTGGCAGGCAGGCAGTCTCTGTGCATGATCTCCTCTGCGGAGTAGCAGTGGGGCAGATTGTTCCTGGGGTGCCATTTACTGGAGGGATCAATGGCATATTCCCTGAAGGTAACTTCTCTCACAGGTTGGACCTGGGGTAGGTTGGAGGAGTAGGAGTATGTCATAGGGCGAGAAGACGGGGTCTGGGGCAAAAAAGAAGGGAGGCTGGAAAAATCAGGACCCGAGACGTAGTAAGTACAACTTGGCAAATACATGTTAGAGGAACAAGGAACACGCTCATCAAAATCCATCATTAGGGC
>NW_010232008.1:24098-36553 GCF_000690775.1 Eurypyga helias | reverse complement strand
CGGGCTGGCGTGTGCTCTGTTGGGTGATCGCAGTGCGTGAGGGAGCTGCCGACAGCGGCCCGGCGCCTGGCAGTGCCACAGCCGCTCTCCGAGGTGGTGAGGGCGAGAAGCGGGCTGTGTGGCTCGGCATCCAGAGCCAGTGCTCTCAGGTAAAGGTGAAGCGGGCAGTCTGCGGAGAGATTGGTTTGTTTGGGTTGCAGAGGTGGGAAAACTGGTGGGACTCGTGGCTTTTTGTCATGCTTGCCATCTTTTTTCTTCCCTCTCTGTGTTTAAGAGATGCTACTGTTGACTTTTTCTTAAGATGCTGGAAGGAAAAGTGTATGATAATGAGGTGTGTCCTCCCCCCCTGCCTTCCCAGGGATCCCCAATGTAATTTTAAATCAAGGGTCTCTTATTCCTGAAAAAAATCGGGCCCTCTGTCACTCTGTTGTTCTGGCTTCTAAAGAACTAGAACAGGGAGTATCAGTGGGGCAGGCTGGTGGAAGAAGATACAAGCTGTTTGGATTTCCACTGTGTTCTTGGAGATACTGTGATTTCTGACCTGGAACATATTATTCTCTGTTCTTCAACAAGCACGAATGATGATTTATAAATAGATCCATTTGTTTATATTGTTCCTGTGTAGCCAAACAACTGTTTACATTGGATTGCTTCATTTCACATTAGCTTATCAGTGCTGACCCAGGAGTGGCTACGGCTGAAGTTCCAGTATTCTTGGGCAGAGTGCTACTGGAGAGATTACATCAGTAGTTCCGAGTTAAACTCCTGGTTGCTGGCCTTTCTGTTCGCTTGTGTGTGCTTCTTTTAGACCTGAGATGTAGTGGAATGGGGGGGCGGAGAAGAGAGTGCAGGGATGTGGTGTGCTGAGGGGCAGATTTGTACCTTTAGAGAAACTGCTCTGTTCATGCTTAGGTGGGACTTCAGAGTGGGAGAATTTGAATGACTGTCTCCTGGTAACGTTACGGCATCAAAGTGACCTGACTTGAGGTTTCTTAAATACCCAACAGAAGCAAGATTGAGTGAGAAAAGGGTGTGTGTGAAGTCTTTGTTTTTGCTGCTTGAAAAATACAAGGTTTTATTTCATTATGAAGTTCTATTCCTTTACCCCTCCTTTCTTTGGCCATCATGCCTCATTATCCTCCTGTGCAATCTGAATGTTGTTCATGAGGGGGAGAAACCGCCTGTGATTGAAATCTGAGTACGATGATGGATGTTTCAATCTGATAGAAGTCCTTTAGGTAAAGCGAAGGGTTGATGCTGTCCCCCTCCCTCTTTTCCCACACACACACCTGCCCCGCCCCGATTGCCCTGATTCCTGCTCTGGGAGCTGCTAGATCAAATCGTGTGTTTATCACATACAAACACTTATTGTAGATTTTTGCCCTTGAAGTACAGTCTAGTATTACAAGTTCTCTTCACTTACAGTCTGAATTTTTCATATTTCAGTATTCTAAAGCATATATTGGGGGTGGGTGTGTGTGTAAGACTATGTATTTGCTTAACTGCTTTTGTTTCTAAGTTTGGTGGTTTTTTTTTCCGGCACTACATTCCAAGTCTTTGTCACACTTTTCGTGATTTCCCCCCCCCCTCCCCCCCCAATAATTTCTTACAATTTTCCTTTCAGTTAAACCAAAGGACAAGGTTGCTGTCTTAACCATGAGTTTTGGCTGCAATGCCATACTGGGAGTATGAATGGCTTCAGTGTATCTGCTGTGTTTACAAGAAGGCTCTCATAGGCTGGCAGAAAACTGTTGTTTGCTCTCCCAGTGCTGATTCAGGGAAAAAGCACAGCCCTGTGCACATGTAGACTCTTTCTCTCCTAGAGACCTGATATAGCAGGGCAATCAGAACCTGTTATATTTCTCATAATGTTATTTGTGAAGTAGTATTAATAGGTTGGCAGTTGAATTAACAGTCTGTGGTTTCATGAGATTTGCTTTTAACTGTATTCCTTTTTGTATCTTGAGTTACAAAAAGGAAATGGACAACAATTACAAACCAACCCACCACTCAGTTTGAATGGTTTAGTAATGCTGCTGTGTCTAACTTAGGCTGTGGTCAGCTGTTCCTTTTATAAGACAGGATCCTTTTCTATCCTGCTTTGCAGAAAGGAGCTCATAATGTTCATATTTCCCTGACCTTTTGAAGGGGATCAGACAAAAAGATCATAATGGTAATTTCTATTTTTCACTTCTGATGACTGGGCAGAGCTGTTGAAAATACACTTGCTCCTCTGGCTGCATGCTGCAAAGTAATGGGGATGATTTTTCTGTTTCATAATCAGATCAGAAATGCTTACAGTTTTTGTGCATATGCAGCCAGTGAATACTGGAGCTGGCAGTGCTAGTACGAAATGGATTTTCAAATAGCTTGATTGTTTGCTGATGGTGCCATTTATGATGGTGATACCATAAGTGTCCTTTCTTAAAAAGGCTGAAGAAAATGAGGAACACAGAAAGTGAACAAATGTGTCTGTTAGCTTTATTTACTCTGAGGAAAAATATTCTCATCAGATGGTTGTAGTCTTGGCAAGACAATGTTATTTTCTTTTTATAGCATAGAATCATAGGATGGTTTGGGTTGGAAGGGACCTCAAAGACCATCTAGTTCCAATCCCCCTGCCATGGGCAGGGACACCTTCCACTAGACCAGGTTGCTCAAAGCCTCCTCCAGCCTGACCTTGAACACTTCCAGGGATGGGGCAGCCACAGCTTCCCTGGGAAACCTGCTCCAGTGGCTCCCCACCCGCTCCGGGAAGAACTTCTTCCTGATATCTAATCTAACTCTACCTGTTTTCAATTTAAACCCATTCCCCCTCATCCTGTCACTCCAGGCCCTCTTGAAAGGCCCCTTCAGGCTTTCCTGTAGCCCCTTCAGGTACTGAAGCCCCAGAGCCTTCTCTTCTTGAGGCTGAACCAGCCAAATTCTCTCAGCCTGTCCCCATAGGAGAGGTGCTCCAGCACTCTGAGCATATTCATGATACTTCTCTTGACTTGCTCTCACAGGTCCATGTCTTTCTTATGTTGGGACCCCCAGAGCTGATTGTAGCATCACTTTTAGCTTGTAATGGTAGCATTGTTGCATTGGTCTAGTGGAAGGTGTCCCTGCCCATGGCAGAGCGGTTGGAGCTAGATGATCTGTAAGGTCCATTCCAACCAAAACCATTCTATGCTTCACATACTTTCCTGTTATCCTCCAGGTACCACTGTGACAGTTTAATAGAACTAGGTCATTTGTATTGAATGGGAGGGACTTGTGATTGAAGAAACAGACTAAGATTACTTAATGTAACCTTTTTCTACCATATGATGTCCAAAGGATTGTCTGAAATACTTGGGAGTGAAGATGGGTCTTACAGGTTGTCTGGAAAAGATTCTGATTTAGGAAGTCCGGGCATAATTTTTTTCATTATATGCAAGTGGTCAGTTTTGCCTGCACTCATCACAGCTTTTCTTCTGAGCAACTAGGTTTCAAATATTTGGAGACTTTATATTTACTCTTGACTTTAACTTGGAAGTTTTACTGACTGTTCTGTTTCTGAAGTACTGGGGTTGTTTCCTGTTATAAGACTCCACAATGAAGTACGATCTGTGAAAGCTATTACCGGTTCTTGGAGAAAGTTTCAGCTGACCTGCCTTTATCCCAGCTCCAGCCTCTAGTAAATAGGTCATCCGCAGCATAAGAATCGGATGATACCTGTCAACTATTGTACACATCCACCCCCTGTGGAGCACTCTTGTATTTAGCTAGTGAAGAATTTGAAGATGAATTTAGGAAAATATAGTCAGGCAACAATCTATTATTTGTCCACCATAATCTGTTATGTGATCAGCTTATTCCTGTGCTTATTATTTCAGCTATTGCTGTTTACCAGACAGTCTGCTTCATGTTTTATTGCTGGGGAGGATCCATGGAGGGGGAACCACGTATGGATTTCTTCATCTCGGATATTAATCTCCTTTATATATGCATATGCATCTATATATCATATATAAAATATTTTCAGCTATATAATGCCATATATAAATAATTTTTTTTTTACCCTTGAATTTCTCTAAACAATGTCTGGTGGGGGATGGATCTGGCATAATTGTCAAAAGTGATTGCATACTGTCCCACCCACGCTGGCTTTCCTGAAGCAGTCATTATTATGACTTCTGGTGTCTGTCTCTTTCTCAGCACATTGCCCTTGAGATACATGATTTCCATATTTGGATATGCTAATAAGGAAGCTTCCGTTCTGTGGAACAGTGCAGACTCGGTGGAGCCTCCTCCTGTTGCAGATAGCTGGTACGCACAAACTGTGGCAGACCTGTGCTGCCTGTTGCTGGTGGGGTAGCAGGAGTGATGAGGAAACCAGATTATTGAATCACAGAATGGTTTGGGTTGGAAGGGACCTTGAAAGATCATCCAGTGCAACCCCCCTGCCAGGGGCAAGGACATCTTTCACCAGATCAGGTTGTTCAAAACCCCATGCAACCTGACCTTGAATACTTGCAGGGCTGAGGAACCTGGGGCTATTTCTCTTTTTCTGTATTTAAGTGGATCTTTCTGGCAGATCAGTCTGTTACTGCCGTAGATAAGCCTGCTGGATGACTGCTGAAGCTACAGATGCAGTGTATCCCCAGAGTAATGCAGAGTGGTGGATCTGCTGTCGCCCTGAGCCTGCAGCCCAGTCAGATGCTCTTGCTTGAAGGACTTTTGGGAAATGCCCAGCTGTTGCCAGGTACCCAGGGCTGTTACATGACATAAGGCTCTTCCAGGAGGAATTTGCACCCCACTTGCAGGCAGGGCTGCTTGCCCACAGTGACCAGGCAGAGTAGCTGTGGTGGTGTGGCCTGCTCCCTGCCCAAATACCTCCTTCCTGGGGTGACAGGAGGTGTCATTGCTTAAGGTAGTTGTATTGTTCTGGGCCTGATGCTTTAGGCAATGTTTATGTCCTCTTAGGAGGAAAATGAATGTTATTTAACCCTGTTTTTTGTTCTGTTGCTGCTTAAGGGAACAGTTTCCCCTTCATCTCTCTGTATCTGCATTAAGAAATAGAAACATTCGGATGGAATGAGAGTCATTTGTGTGATCAGGCTTATGTCTCCAGTGCAGTCTTGTAACAGTGACTGCAAATTCAAGACCAAGCTATTTGCAGTCAGTGTATATATATATTTTTAGCCAGGTTTTCTGAGAAAATAGAGATTACATGCAGCACTCTCTGTGAATGTCTGTCTTTCGCTCTTAACTTCTAAACCATTTGGCCAGTTCCAGTTGCATTTGTGAGAAGGGTAGAAGCTTATCTCCAATAAGCCTACAACTTTTGTGGCAGTACGCAGTCTATGCAGATGGAAAAAATGCTTGCTGAAGGAGAGATTGAAGTGTAAACTCTTCCTACAACTTTGATACACATTCCTAGGAAACTAGATTTTACTGGCTCAGTTGCTTACGAATCAACTTGTGTTGTGCTCTTTTTTTTTTTATTCTATCTCAGATTAGACTGTTACTTCCTCTTTGGATATTTTTGTCACAATTCTGACTATGGAGGAAGAGCAAGTGTTCAGTCTTTAGCCCCAAATAGCTTCATAATATTGTAGAAAATGCAGCATGAGGAAGAAAAGACTTTTTTTTTTTTTCAAGCATTGTACTATAATACTGCTCTTCATATAATACAATGTAACGATTATTATTAATTCCCTTTTGTTAAAATAATTATTTTAACTCTCTTGTTAATTTTGTCTTGTAATAGCAATTCTTTAGAGACCCAGAAACTTTTAGGATTCTTGTAGTTGTATAAAGATAGTTCCCTGAATGGAGCATGTTACTTGAGAGGACGCAAACTGAAACAGCTCGGTCTTATTTCTGTACTTCTCTCTATATTTGTTTGCATAAACATAGCCTGTGTGACCCTTTCAGTTAGCTGATCACTTTTGCACAGTGATAACCAAGTACATCTTACGGTCCTCTGTTATTATCTTCATGCTGACTTGGATAATGTTGTACCATCGTCTTCTTTCATGTATAATATATTTCTTGTCCATGCTTTTGGAGCCTAGAGGAGAAAACACCTGCACCTACTTTCTTTAGATTTATTATGCATTGCTTTTACCTTTGTGGAAAAAGTGCTGACCAAATGTGCATGTTGAGGATATGTGTAGGATGTTAAATTTTTGGAGAGGCAGTCCATATTTAAATTGGAAAAAAAAAAAAGGCAAAACCACCACCATCTCAAACTTTAAAGCTTTCCAATATTTTTTTTCTGATGCTATTTGTACTTCTGATATTTGTTGACATCTTAGATTTTGAAAGGCTTGCAGATGACATTTCTCTCTACTTTAAATTACTAGGTTATGCTTGTGTCAATCATTGTTTCCTAGTCTTGTGTGTGGCCTTCTAGCAAAGAGGTAGTGACAGCATCCAGTGTTTCACTAGCTGCAGCTGGAAAGCTGGGAAAGGTAGGATAACCACAGTCACTGCTGTGGGATGCTTGTGCCAGCTCAGACTGGTGCTCACTGTATCTGGTCTTGGGTGATCCTGGGGACCAGACTAACCAGCTGTGCTGACAGGAACGCTGCAGGTGTGCTGCAGGGGTTGCCTGGGAGGGTGCCAGGGGGCTCCTGATGGATCAAAGTGGAGCTGGCAACTTTGCCACATGTACATGGACAGACAGGTCAGGAGCCTGCTGGGCTCTGGCTTGCTCCTGAGATCAAGCTGGGGTCATAGCCTTTGTGCCTCAGGTAAGCTGTGGGTAAAACAAACCAGGCAACTCTTCCTATTAACTGCTGAGAGATGAAACGTGTAGAGGCTGCTTAGCACAACATGGTGGTGAACTTTGTAGTTGCTACTCTTGTTGACACTGACCACTTCCTAAGGGTGTGGTGTGTATTATCTCATCTGCAACTCTGATGGCAAACAGTTAAAAGCCCGTATGTTCTTGGCTTTTCATCCGTTCATACTCACCTGCGGGGTGTAAGTTTATCTCAAGGCTCCAAGCAAGTTTGTTTTTCTTTACCTTGTGATGTGACAGTCTCTGGCCTTGGGAAATGTTATGCTGGGAGCATTTGTGTTGTGTGAGGCTTGAACTAAACAGTGCTGCCTACCCTGGCACTTGTCCATGCTGTTGGCTCCAGTATGTCTGTTTGGTTGTGCCCTGTACTTTGGATCCGTGCTCCGAGGGAGCTGTTCTCCACAGTGTGAGTTCATCCTTCTCTTTGCTGCGTTTTCTCACCTCCGCTGCTTGCCTGACCAAATGCTGCCTTTGCTGGGCATCAGCTGTGCTGGTGTTCAGAATATGTAACCTCCCATCTTTATCTCATTTCTTCCATGATGTGATGTTCCACTGGAGCAGCAGTGTCAGCTCTGTACTTTGCATGGATTTGTGTCTGAAAATCCGTTCTCAAGTATTTTACCAGTGGCTGTTATTGAAAGTGGAATGTATAGTTCTTGCTTGTTTGACTGTCCCCTTTGCATCTGTGAAGAGACATTAGTAGGGTCAGAACCCACTTCTCTCATCATTTGCTCCAGGTTGACATTGTCTTTTGAAAAATCTTACTTCAGAGACAACAGGGATGTTGTAGTTCTAGCTTCAGTTCATGTTAGATATTTAGCTTAAAATCCAGTTATGACAAATCCTTAGACGACTCATAAATCCAAAGAGTGTGATAGTCTTTTTTGCAAACTGTCAGTTAGCACTAAATATTTTCACTAGTCTCTTCACATTTCCATTAGCTCCTTAAACAGCTGAAGTTCACAAATTTGAATGAAATACAGTATTTATGGCAGTGTTCCCTGTCTTTCAGTTTAGACTACTGCCGTGAAGCTTAATTATACTTACAGGTAAATCAGAGGCTGCTTTTTGTTAAGATCACTGTCTTGCTTTCTTGTGTCTGAAAGGTCTGCATGGTTTTTTGGGGGTTTCTTTGGTTTGGTTTTGTTATCTTGTCCTCCATCATTCCACTGTACTGGTCTCCAGACCAATTCAGGCCTGTCCTTGTTACTTTCATTGATGGGAATTGTTGCTTTTGGATGGGATGATTCAACATAGCTGCCAATACAAGGAAGACTCAAACCATCATATCCTCTCACTGTGTTAATAATAGCAATGTACCATTTCTTCTGGCAGGCAACGCTGCTGCTAGTGGCAGCTTCAGGATGGATCGCTGGAAAGGCAGCAGGGTCATTCAGGATTTCTGCATTTTCCTCTCACCTTTGTAACTGTTTTCATACAGCTTCATTTCTTGCCCCTTGAAACTGAGCCATTCTTCTAATGAAAATAACTTCATATTTCTCACTGTGGTATCAACTAATTCTGATCATGAGCTGTGGAAGAAGGGTGAAGGTGGTGCTATGTTTTGGAGGGAAAGAAAAAAAAAAAATTAAAGCTCCAAACTCCAACAAACCAGTTCCTGTGCTAACAGAGGGTTACTAAATTACAACTTGGAGAGTGCCGGGGTAAACCAATATGTGGATGTGTGCATCAAGATGTCCTGTCAAAGTCACCCCAAGTAACATGAAAATCTACTTGTCCTCTCTATACCAAAGGAGCTTTTAGATGATTCCCTTAACATGGGTGACATGGAAATTGTCCAGCCATACTGCTTTTGGAGGTTTTAAAGTATTCATAGTATCTGGAATTTGATATGAAAGAAGAAATTCTTATCAATACCCTCTCCTTTCCACCCCCCCAACCCCCCCAAAAAAGAAACCCAAACCTCCAAACATAAACCAAGACCAAAACCCAAAAGACCTCTACAGTTAAGGGAAGTACGCTTAAATGAACGACTGTAGAAATTTGTTAGATTATGGTAAGGTCTAGATATTTTCTAGTTTGAAAATTTCTGATAAATGTTTTATGGACTTTGTTTTTTGTTTCTTTAATGCTTGCCAATTATGCCATGAAGCTGTTAATCTTGGGGAGGGAGAGTGGAGGGGGAGGCAGAGGATGTGAAGAAAATAGCATTTAAGCATGGTATGACTTTGAACTGCGGTAATTATCTTTTTCCCTGTGTAACTGCCTGCATTACTGCAAGGTCCAGGTAAAACTGCCGGCAAGTCAGAAGGGCCCGTTCCTTCGCAGGACTGGCTGCTTGCCTGCCATTTGGGAGGGAGAAAACCAGCACACGCAGGGTAGGACTGTGGGGTCTGTCTGTTGAAAGGGAGCAACTTAAAGGACATACTGGGAACTACCTGAAACTGAAAGTGATTGGCACACCTCTGAACAGATATTTGGAGTGGTGATTGGGAAGACAGTAGGTATCTGTGCACTTGAAAGTTGCTGGAAAGCTGCAGGAGGTTAGCGTCTGACTATCAGCAAGTAGGTCTTCCAAGAAATGTGTGGGAAACAAGCTGCAAACTTGAGGTTAGGTTTTCAGCATTAGCTGAAGTCTTTGTCTGCTGTTCAAACATTCCCATACTTGAGTGGGAGAAAATCAGAGGTTCCTCAAAGATCCCTCCTAGACATTCATCAGAGCTTTCATTATTTCCGTTCAGTAAAGATATAGGCAGAATGCCAGTACTGCAAAATGGTAAATGCTGTAACATCACAAGAAATAAATAGAAAAGACCTAGGTTTCTATCTGGTATGTACCTCTTGCCGTACATAGAGGCATCTATGAATGTATCTAGAATAGAGGCATCAGATACAGGCACATCATGTTTTGGTGCATTTAGAAAAGCTAAAGCGAACTTCATCCATGATTGCATCATTATTTGATAAGGGAGTGTAAGTGCCTAATAGACTTTCTATTTAATTGAGGTAGCTTCTGCCATTTAAAACTAATAGATGCCTACAGTCATGAGAAGTCTGCAGGGATCAGAAAAGATTCCCTGATTTGCCCAAAAACTTTTTTCTAAGTATACTGTTCTTGTACTTTTCATAATAACACGAAAAGCCTCTTCCAGTTTAATTTTTTTCTTCCTACTCAGCAACCATTCAGTATGCTGAAACAAGGAAATGAGGATGTTTTGAAATAGGGATACTTTGCATAAATTATTTCCAAAAATACTTGCTGGTTTTGAATGTTGACATTTCCTATGGATGTTAGCAGTTAAGTAATATAATGGAACTTTCAAAGAAAACAAGAGCTCCTCAGAAAAGAATAATGTAAATATGGTGGTTTTCCTCTCAATGCAGTATGCTTTGGCAGGTGTCATCTGTTCTGGGGAAGTACCACATATGCAAAGAGGGTGGCTTCAGGGCTGTCTGTCTCAAAATGAACAACAGCATTGGGCATCTGATGGTGCATCGTAAAAGTGTATGAACTCTTAACGTGTAAAGACTTGGGGTGTGTGTGTAACTGAGTGAGCAGTACTGTATGGCAGGGAAGATGTGAGTTATTTCAGAGCCTTCTTGGAGGATTGTCTGGTGTTAGCTGTGGAGGCAGCCAGGCTGAATGGGGGCCTTTGACTGCTGCGGTGTTATAAATTACAGCACTGCATGCCATGCTATAAATGAGTAACAGTGTACACAGAGAAGAGGCTGTGTACCCTGTATACAGAGCTGGATTTTCATTACTGACAATTAGTGTTTGTATCACTTCTGCTGTCTTTTACGCTGTCTCCCTATGTTCTCTTGTATGTATGATTGTGGAGGTTGGTTGGTTAGCTTGCTTTTGAGACTGTGTGGGAAACCTGAGGCAGAAAACCAAATATAAATTGCATGTCCAACTCCTTTTTCCATCAAAGGACCATAGTCCTCTCAACTTAAATAGTCTCTTTGGTAAATGTGCTAATACAGCACAGGGGAAGAATACTAACAGCCACTGTACTGCTCTAATCAACAGTACCCCTTCAAAATACCAGGGCTATAGGTTATATGTCTTAATAATGTCATTCCACCGATGTCATCTTGCCTCCTTTTTTGCCTTTTTGTCTGTTGCGTAGCTCACGCAGTGAGCAAACCATTGCCACACTGTCCGTCTGTCTACAGGCTATACAAAATGCAGTTGTACCTCTCTTAGCATCACGTATCATGTGGACAATTTGTGGTGCAGAAGGAGTAGGCCTATGGATTATGGATTTCTGTTCACCAAATCAGTCTCTTGTGTGCTCAAGTTTCAAGCTCTTGAGGAATGTATGTATGTGAATCTAGGACACTTAAAAAGAACATGAAAATTTCCTTTGTAACAAAATACTTTTTTCCTTTTTGCTCTTCTCCCAGTCGGTATGTTTCAAAGAATCTGAGATGAGCAGCAACTTCTCTGATCCCTTTGTGACTGACTGTCAAAATTAGGTCAGGTTAGATCTGTGGAATTCTAGGCCAGGCTGAACCTGCCCTTAAGACTCCTGTACCATATTTTAAGTGAACAGTAAAAAAAAATATTTGCAAATGGAGGAGTTAAAAAATGGATTTACATTCTATTTGCCACTCAGACATTTATAAGAAGTTTTCAAAACTGTAGCCTGTTTTTAAACTACTTGGCACTTCCATCCAAACTACTTAAATGTTTCTCCTTAAGAAACTAGACTAGCAAGCCATGTGGAAAAAGGCATTTTTTTCTTACATGGTATTGAAACTGTGTAAAGTGGTGTGATACATCTACATCTTCCTTTTTATAGGAATCCATACAATGTTTAGTCAACTTTACTGCATTTGAAGTGCATCTGGGAGGATTACAAAATCTTCTCTAGTAAGATAAATATGAAATGCTGATTTCATTATGTTAACAGTAGGTTTGGGTTGTTTGTTCTTCACTGGAGGGGAAAAATAAATAGGGAAGACATTTTCCATTCCAGCTTTTTAGTGAGTAGGTATGTGTGTGGGGAGTTGCCATCTCATGGAGGCTTAATTGTGTGTGCTTTTCTGTTGCACTTACTATAGTAAACCTGGTAGTTAAATCCGAGTTAAGACCACGTTGTCTTAACCATCTAAAATGTCAAGGATTCTTCTGCAAGTGCATCCAGGGGTTAGTAGGGTAGTAATAGCTGTCAGGTTCAAAGCAAAGCTAGGAATTAAATCTTGTGGCCTATCCTGTTAGAAATGGAATGTATTTCCCTGTTTTCAGCACACCGTATCTCCTGCATTAGGATGAATGGATCTATTAAAATACCTTTTATCACTGTGCTTTGAGCTTTTCTGTCTTCATGAAATCATGTAGCTGCTTTCTGTAATAAACCTTTAAAAAGCTTCCCACATCTGATCTGATAAAACAGCATCTTCTTGTCATGAACCAGCCAGATGAAAAACTGTTCAGCTATAGGAACTTGAATAATGCTTGCCAAGAGAAAATTATGTGGGATATGTAAACCTGAAGGAAGGATTGTGGTGGGTGGGTAGCTTCAGACACTGCTCTGGGGAGTCTATGGGAATGTATCCTGGGCTGTATCAGGAGTGTGGCCAGCAGGTTGAGGGAGGTGATTTTCCCCTTCTACTCTGCTCTTGTGAGACCCCACCTGGAGTGCTGCATCCAGCTGTGGAGCCCTCAACATCAGAAGGATATAGACCGGCTGGGGGGGGGGCAGAGGAGGGGACA
>NW_010232008.1:15438-24002 GCF_000690775.1 Eurypyga helias | reverse complement strand
CTTCCAGTACCTCAAGGGGCCTACAAGGAAGCTGGGAGGGGAATTTTTACAAGCGCCTGTAGTGACAGGACAAGGGGTAATGGGTTTAAATTGAGTGCGGGGAGGCTTAGATTAGATATCAGGAAGAAGTTCTTCCTGGAGAGGGTGGTGAGGCACTGGAACAGGTTGCCCAGAGAAGCTGTGGATGCCCCATCCCTGGAAGTGTTCAAGGCCAGGCTGGATGAGGCTTTGAGCAACCTGGTCTAGTGGAAAGTGTCCCTGCCCATGGCAGGGGGGTTGGAACTAGATGATCTTTAAGGTCCCTTCCAACCCAAACCATTCTATGATTATATGTCAACTCCTGGCTGACATGACAGTGGAGTTAGGTTGACACTGATTAGCTTTACCCAAACCTCATACGCACTTCTCTCTTCACTGAATGGTTCACTGAAGTTCTGCTTATTTGTTTTGATATGTAACTTTCTGTAATCTCCCTGTCACATAGATCACAGGACTTGGTTTGGTTGCAGCATGTAAATACCTTGCACAGCAAAATTTCCCTTTGAGTGTGTTGTGTCCCTGGCTCCTGCAGGAGCCATTGCTGCTGACGGATCTCATCTTTTGTCCTGTGGTTATTCCCTCTTTCTGTGGTGACAGTGTAGGATGGTATGAAATGCAGATTGCTGACAAGACGAAGGAGCCTGGTGAGGACATCACATTTTGCATAATCACATGTTGTCACCACCATAAGTAAAGGTGAGAATCCAAAGCTGAAATTCCCTCTTGTGCATATAATCTGTCAAACTTCATCCTCTTTCCTCTGTGTCCTTAAGCTTTTGTCCTTGGACCCTGAGGCTGCCAGGCTGTGAGCTCCATCATCAGTTCTGACAGGATGGAGCGGAGGGAGATGAGTTTCACGACCATTCATGCCTCCTAGCTACTCCTGGCTGACACAAAAAACAGATGAACCATGGGCTGTCACACAAATATAGAGCAGATCCCACAGCCTTTCTTTCTGCATCTGTCACTGGTCCTGTGCTGAGCCTGACACAGGTTTCCTAATTCTGCCTGTCAGCTTGTGGCTCTGTACAATAGAGCTTTCTTGTTGGGAAAACCATTACAGCACGTCAGCAAAAGCACGCTGGGTGGATGGAGCAGCAGCTGACTGTGAAATACAAACAAGTAGATATCTGTGGGAAATAGACTGGGAATCAAGATGCTCCAGAAGGACTGGGCCTGGACCAGACACCATTTAACGGTTTCATTTGTAAGACATAAGCTTTAAAAAAAAAAAAGGCCTATTATGCCGTTTACCAGTCTGTCATTCGCAGATTGTAATGATTATTTCTTCTTGATGAGTAAATCCAAAGGTAGGTGTGCAGGGTGCGTCTGGATGCAGTCAGATTTCTTAGTGAGAACTCTTTTGGATATCCATAGCATGGGAGACTGCATCCTGGAAAGCAGCAAATCCGCAAAGATATTAGGACTGGATATCGAACTTCAAGTTACCAGCGCACTGTTGCAGGGCGAGGAGAGAGGGCTAATTTGTGTCTGATGGGATTCATAAAAGAAATATTTTTCTCTTTGCACGGTAGTAATGACAGTAATACTTGAATTCTGTATCTGGTCCTCGTTTTCACATCTTTAAAAGGTCATTTGAGAACCTGCGGGAGGTAGAGAAAAAGAACCACAAGAATTACTAGTGCCAAAAAAAATTCCTGGCAGTGATTTGATGTGGAAAGGGCGGGGTGTGAGCAGCGCTTGGTGGTGGTGTTTTTTTGGTCGTGGGTTTTTGGTTTGGTTTTTTTTTTCTTTCCTGCATTTGTCTTATTTGTAACTACTGGATCCCTCTCCAGATAGTTTTAGGACAGACTTCATCTCATCCAAAGACAAACATCTGAAATAGGCCAGATGCATTGATCTGTGAAGTCCATCTCTTTGGGACCCACTGCTTTGGTGGTGGTAGAGTACAAGATCACCAGCTGATCAGGAGTGGGCAGCTGTCTCTTAAACATTGGTAAAAAATGATCAAGAGAAAACGGGCTGAGAAGGCTATTAAAAGTATGGAGAAGTACATTTTTTTAACATTTATTAAATAGCAAAATAGGTGTTAAAATGGCAAGGTGGCAGGCAAGGGAGATGACCATTGCTTACATCCCTTCATAATACTTCTCAAAGCTGAGTTTTGTTGGTTGAAGCCCAAGAAAAGGAGGATCTTGAGTGCCTGGATGAGCATCTTAGTTGTCTGATAGATCAGAAGGGAAAGACTGCATTTTATGTATATTATGCATGTTCTTTCAACAGGATTTAAGCATACAGGTTCTTGCTGAATATAATGATCAGCCTGCAGGCTGGGGGACTGGCAGGATGCTGGCTAATCAAGCAAAAGCCTCTTGGGAAAGCTTCGTGTGGGAGGGGAGATAAGAGGTTTGTCTGGCTCTGTGTAGAGCTTAATGTAGTAGCTGAGTATCTCCAAGGAAATGTCAGAGCGCAGGGTTGAAATTTCCAGTTTGGGTAAGGAGAGAAAGGCATGGGTTAGTAGGTAAATCTGTGAGGTCCCTCTGTAGAGAGGATACCTGCATTTTTGTGGCTAGAAGAGGTTGCCTAGGAGCAAACAGGTGGAGCAACATAGGGAGTTGTTTTCTCAGGATCCCTCTTGCCTTCGAGAGAGAGAAGTGGGAGAGGGCCTCAGGAAGGCAGTGCTGCTGGAGTAGTTAGTGAGGTGCTAGCAAGGGCAAGATTTTTAAGAGGCAGCAAGAGGTCAGCAGACATCTGAGTCGGATGAAGCTGATGCAATGACTGAGAGTACCGGCCAGGACAAGTTTTGTGCTAAGGAAGAAGGACTGGCAGAAGAGCTGGAAAACATCTGTGATAGAGCTGTAGAAAAGGAGTTTGCAGGCAGCTTAACCACTAACCATACCCAGACAGTATGAGAAGAGACTGAGCATCTTAGCTGCCTTGACAAGAAAGTATCTTGTACTAACTTTCTTTTACTTATTTTTTATTTTCCTCCTCCTCCCATTTAGAATGAGAGATGTAACTAAAACCATGGGCTGAAGTTCTAAATGGAAAAAAAGGTGAATGGCTGCAACTCTGCAAACTAGTAAATTGTCTTTCCCAGCATTAGAGAATGTGATGGATCTCTTGAGGTGCCCAGCCCAAGGCATGTCATGTGTATTTATTAGCCAGGTACAAGTTAATTGTCTTGCTCTCAGGGTGCTTGGGAAATGGTTAACAATTGGTGATGTTCAGGTTAAACAAGCTAATGCATCCAGTGATCCTTCTGCCCATAAGCTCCAGGAAGCTGTTTTCTTATTTTGCAAGCTGTAATGAAAATAGATTTTGTTTGTCACCTTTTTTTTCTTCGCCTCAAATGTCAAGAGAATGTGGGAAGAGGGCAGTAACACAATTTTGTCAGGTTTCCTAATTTTTAAGCAAGATTTGTTGCAAAGAAGCAAGTAGGAGGGGAAGGTTAAAGTGAGGAGGATGTGCAAAAAGGGAGGAGAGAACCTCTTTTTGGCGACTTAAATGTTGTTGGAAAAATTGAGTAGCCTGAAATGTTACAGTACATATACATCTGAACTTGTCCAAGTAAAAGTTGCCTGAGCTGTTGGCCATTCTTTTAACTAATTTTTTTCCCTAAACATATTGTAGATATTTTTCCCATATCGCACCTCTCTCTAAATGGAAATCGGGGCGCAGTGAGAATGTTGCAGGAATTAAATGCTCATTTTTAGAAGGTTTAAAGGTTAATGCATGCTTCAATAATTAAACATATTTTTAAATAGCATGTTGTTTAAAACTTAACGTGAATAAGGAAGACCAGAATCTTGTATGTTTTGTTATAAATTAATTCTAAACTGCCTTTTTTTTTTAATTTGGTAATAAAGGACAGGTTTTTGTTACGAAGTCTACATACTCAGTTTGAGGATACAGGTTTTCAGAGTATTCACTGGAAAGGAACTGAGACGATGACTTCTCTCGCAGAAATAACACTGTTGGATAAATGGGAAATAGCTTGAAGTGAAACTAGGCCTCCTGCCAATTGCTATGTTCTGAATTCCTCCTCTTCCCTGGCATCTCATCACGTTTATTAAAATGCACTGACTACGGGCTGGTTTTGCTCAAAGTAGAGGGCTTTGCATGTGGCTTTGTATGTACGTTTTCATAGTTAGAGGTTCTAGAAATGCTTTAAGTGCGTGGAAAGCTGTAGTTCATATTGGTTTTGTATGTAAGTCCCTGAATCTAGTGCTGGATAGGATTTGTGTTCCTTCAGAGTATGCTTTCCTGAAGTTTTGGATCATGGGAACTGCAGCTATGAAAGATGATAGTAAAATGTGGGGGTTTTTTTCCCCTTCAGGCTTAGAAATCCATCGCATGGAAAAAAAAACCCAAAACACCAAAACCCTTGTGTGCTGGGACTAATCTTCCCAAGCTGCTGAGTATAAACTGAGCAAGTGCAGAGAGTAGAAGGGGTTAAAAGGTGAACTTTGTCTTTCTGCACTAAAGCTACTTGTGCCACCATGCAGTTTTAAAAGCTCATTGACAGAAGGGAGCTGTTAGTTCCGGTTTTATACAGTCAATCTAAATAAAGTCTGACCCTTATTTTTGTTTTTCAGACTTGTCTAACACTACTTTGAGCCAAATTCCTTGCCTGCTTGGTGCTTTCTCATGGGATCCCTGTGACTGACAAAGGAGAGATTGTTGTGGTAGGCGTTTGCATTGACTGTCTTGACAACACTTGGCCTGCGCACAGCCAGATGCAGTTTCCAATGCAGCTACTCTTTCATAGGACTCTTATGCCAACTGGAGCTGGGGGTGGGGGAAAAAAAAGCCTGAGATGGGTTTTATAGTCTTTGGAATTGCTGTTTTGTTCCCCCATAAAAATCAAAACCACATAGCCCAAACTACTACAGAGGAGGGAATTTGTCAAAGTTTGGTTTTAATTATGGAGCTCTAGAATGAAAAGGGTTGGTTCATTTACTAATTGAATGTAGGAAAACAAAAAAAAACATGCATTCTTGTTAACTTCCTGGCAGAGTCCAAGGTGCAGAGAGAAGCACTTGTTTTGGTGCAGTTCGATAACTGTCTCAAAGCACAGTTTTATGGTTTTATTTACCAGTTCAGTAGTTTTATTTACCTATAATGGGTTTGCTAGGCTTTTATCTTTATATGTCTACATAACATATATGTATCTTTATTCCTATAACAGAGCCTGTTTTATGTTAATGTATAGTCCTTAATTTAATAGTTTGATGTCTCAATACCACATTTTGTATTATAAACAGTAAATCCATACTCTGCATAAGGAAGTGAAGTGATAAAGTGATTTCCTTTTTGAGATAGCTACGGATCTATATGTACTCCATAGCAAATTGTTGATGCATTTGATAAATGCATTTCCAGTCAATCCAAAAAGAAAAGTAGCACATAATTATCTTCTTGTCTTCTAGAAGGCAGTAAAAATTCTGTTTAAGTAATTAAAGTCTATCTATTTCTCTGTTTGCAGTTTGGAAAAGATCATCCTGTAGATCTGGCAGTGCTGCATTATGCTTACTCTAATACATGCCTGTATGCAGAAGTAATGCCATTTTTAGATTTTTCATTCGCCTGAGCTCGTGATTAGCTGTTGGTATCTTTCCATTTTCCAAAGCAATGCCACTTTTGCATGCATGCATCTACTGGAAATAGTATTGAAATGTCATATACTTAGACAGGTAGATCTTAATTTTTTTTTTCCTTTTCTTCAAAACTCATGTTCAACTTAATTAACTTAATTAAGTAACTTAAGTAACTTAATTATCAAAGTGTAATGATGTTCTGTGATCAGAAAGAGTCAAGCAAGGGAAAACCTCTGGAAAACATAATCATGCCCTCACTGGCTTGAACTGAGGTATTGAGGTTTTAATCTACCAAGCTGTATGTTCAGCTTGAGTAAAATGACTTGGTGTAAAGAAGTACTGTTTAATTATAAAGCTTGCTGAAATATTTTTCATCTGGAATTTTTTTCCTGGTCACTTTTTTTTAGTACTAAGGGAAAAAGTAATTTTTGTCACATTTTTACTAGTAGAACAACAAAATGGGGGGGGGAGGGTAAGGAGGAGACACTAAATTTAAACCCAAAATGTCTGATACTGGTTTGTGTATCCCTTGCTTTAAAAAGCAAGTTGAGATTCAAAAAACAATTCTGCAGTTTCGTTGCCGCCTTTGTATTTTAACTAGTTGATTTAAAATTTAAATACAGACAAGTGGAAAGGATTTCTTATGTCCCTTGCAGTTTGGGCTGTAGATAGTATAATTCCTTTCATAAACTTTCAGTTTACAGGTTATTGGTATTTCTGCTCCTCCTACTTTTGGATACATCTCTGATACTTGGAAATTTGAAGAAAGTTTCTATAACAAATGGACAATGTCAAGTTTATACATGCCTGTCCTTGTGGTCGGTGATGTCTCTCTAGCTTAAATAGTCCCTCTCACATTGTGTGATTATACATCACCCTGCATCTCCTCCCTCTTTTTTCTGTTTTCTGCGCAGGTATTTCTAAAGGATCTTCAAATCTCTACAGACGTTACATCCTGTTTTTTGAAACACAACAGAAAAAGTGTGTGTAAAGTAATCTGGGGACCTGTGTTCAGTCTCTCAGAAAAGCATATGGAGCTGGTCTTCATTTCTTGTTCCTAAAGAAGTAGAAACTTCAGTGTCATTGGTCTGGCAAATATGAAACGATTGTGGACCTCCACAGTTTTTTGTGGACTTCTGTGATCAGTGTGAGAGCAGCTCCAACATGCTGTGCACATACACTGCTGAAATGAGTTTTTGAATCTTTCTGCTGCCTGCCAACCCTATTTTCACTGAAATGGCTTTGAAGGATTACTGAAATGGAGCATGTCCTGGCAGAGGTCTGTATTGGACCAAATATTTATTTGTGGCATACAGATGATCATGAGGTATTTGTGTAGTGAACAAGGACATACCATACATAGTTCAGACTATTAATACAAAGCAGGGGAGTGTTGCCCTCTGATTTTCCTTGTCTAAGCAGGCAAGAGCCCATGGCTCCTGTCAGTGTGATAGTGAACGCAGTGTCAGAACTCATTGATCTTTCCTAAGCACCTAGAGAAAAGCTTGTGCGTATCATCATCTTTAGAGATGCTTTCATAGGCATAGCTTACTCCTGCTCATTAGTAGGGAGAGTAGGCAGCAGATGGTGAAAGTCAGAGTTTGCCAGTAAAAGGCAAAATTCTTCTGTAATGATCTAGTGTTGGCTTGAAAATGTGGGGCTCTCTTATGGAGTTGTTTATTTCTAGCTCATTGTTTATAACATTAAAATAGTTATAATGTTTCATTTTGCTGTGCAAGGAAGCAATCAAAATATTTTGGCTTTGCTTCAGCTAAAGATGATGTTTACTAAGTAGCTGTCTGTAACCCCAATGGCAGCCGAGACCTCTATAGCTGAGTCAGCGTAACATAATTTAGTGGCAAGTGTGCAGTGTGGATGATCTAACTCCAGTGACACATTCATAATTATTTTTATAATAATTTTATTGTGTTACGACTTGTAGCAGTAGCCAAAGGCACAGCTTTGCTCAGTCCAACTTTGATAGCTAAAATGACACCTAGTAAAGAGGTAAATATAATCCATCTACAAAAATGAAGTAGCGTTTTTTTTCAGCCTGTGACAAGAAGGAAGAATTGCACTGCAGAAGTAACAAACTCATTCTGTGGCAACAGCCACAAAGTAAAGTTAGTTTTTAATTATTGTTCATGAAACAGGATGTAAAATTCAACCTATGTATTGGCTTTAGTGCACAAAAAATCTCCCCCCAATAGCAAAGAAAGGTTTGAAGGTGGGAAATAACTCTTTTTAAAATTTTGTGTACAAAATAAGTAAACTGTTATCAGCTCATTCTAAATCAATCTGCATTCCTTTGTTTGCCTGGTTGTTTATATGTGCTGGTCTGTGGTGTGCTCAGAGCAACATGGAGTGGTTCTAACCAGGCAAGGGCTTCTCAGCCTTCAGGGCTTTTAGTTCTTGGTTCTGAATGCCTCACTATTACTACAGAAGAACTTTAGGATCCTATTGAAATAAATGGTTGTATGTTGCATTTCTGATGCTTTATTTAAAATACTGGAGAGTTGTTTTTCTTTTTTTATTGTTGTGGTGGTGTGTGGTGTTTTGTTTTGGTGTTTCATTTTTTTTTAATCTAGTATTAGTTTCTAGTAAATTCAGATTGAATAAGATATTTTCTGGTTGTTACCATATGCCATAACCTGAATGGGAGTTACTTTTCCTTTTCTTTTGCAGTCTGTAGAACTGAAATTTGTCTGCAAATGTTTACTTTTTGAACAGATTCAATGTCTGTGTGCAGTTGGCTGAGTAGCTTGTTCCAAGTTCTGTGTAACTGACCACTCTTCTCTTAAGAAGAGGTTGGAAAAGTCAGTGGAGTTGGGAATAGTTTCTTGGGTTGTTTTTTTCCTTGCTCTTTAACGAGTAAGAAAATGAGTAAAGGACACTGACTACTGCAGATGCACAGAGCAACGGGGGAAAGCAGTAGGATTTCAGTGCTTAAATGTGCTGGAATGT
>NW_010232008.1:0-15425 GCF_000690775.1 Eurypyga helias | reverse complement strand
GAAAGAGGCACAAGTCAAGACACTTGTCTGCTGTTGTGTATTTTGACCTTAACAGAGAAGAGTTAGGCAACCACTGCATACCAGTCCTTGTAGCAATCTGTCTTGTGCAAAGGGTCTTGTTGCTGCATAACAGCCAGTTCCTGAGCCTTCACAAACAGAAGTTCCACTTTTTCTACTTCTTTTGAATGCAGCTTACGGATTTGTTACAGCAGTACTTGCAAAATTTTCTTGCCTCTTCCTAGATTCAGACATTACAAGGGGGTCTTCTAAATTTCTCTGATCAGTTTTTGCTTCTCCTATTAGTATATTGATCCCAACAGGGATCAGTAGCTTTCTCAGCGTTTGCTGCCATCTCAGTATTACTGAATCTTCCTCCCACTCCCGATTACATAGAAATTCAGCTCTGCCTTCTTTTTCCTTTAATTCTGGTTTGTTGTCTCAATCCAGTTACACTTTTCTATGAAATTTGCAGGTTGGCTTGAAACCATCCTGCAGGATAAGAACTGCCATTGGGAACGAAGCTGCCACAGAGCTCTCTATCTCCGAGAGGACCTGTCTGCTTTATCCCTCTCCTTTGCCACCATGGTAAAAGGCTGATTTACAGCTTGCCATCTTAATCAGTGGTCCTTTCAATGTCTCTGGCATAATTTGGAGGTGCTGGTTCCCATTTATGTCAAAATTAGAGATCAGAACTGAGGAATAAGCAGGCTGGTAGTTGGTCTGTCTGCACAAGTGAAGTCATTTTCCCAGGGGCTGTGGAAGGAACTTCTCCAGGAACTTGGAGCCCTCTCAAACCTCACCACTTACTGTTCCAAGCACAACACCCACTTTTTAACCATGCTTTCTTTAACCAAAATGCAAAGCCAATCTCCCCAGCAGAAAACATTTTGAGTATTAGTAGAGAAGGCAGGAGAGTGCAAACTGTGATAATTATATTACCTTATGTACTGTCTACCACTTTGCCTGCTTTTTCCATTGCTAAATCTGACCACTGCTGGAATTGCAGAAACTCGGGCCTCCTGGTTATTTCAGGTTGCTAATAGGTACTGGTGCATCCTCCTTCATCCAGCTGAGTTGATTCAAATCTATGGTTAGAAGTTAAGACCAGTTTGTCACTTACTATTGAAGCGTTGTGCCCAAGTGCAAGCGGTTTTATTGCTGACCAGAGACTGGTAGAAGAGGTCTCTGCCCAGCAGCCTGAATTCTTGCTATAGTACCATTTTTTGTGACCATGATGGGTTCTTTTTATATTGCTTCATTACTATTTTTTTCCTATTGATTTTTCTTTTGGTCATCTCTATCATGATAATGTTTTTATAAATGATTAGTTACTTCTATTCACTTGCTAGCAACCACGTAATTAGAAGCCCCATGTGGTCAGCTTATGTATATCTCAATAAAACATTTAGATATTCTTGGTCTGCATGTCCTGTCATTTTTCACTGTCTTCCATAGACTTCCATTAGCAGGATTTGGGTTTTTGTTCTTTAAAGCATGGATAGACTACAAATGTGCCTGTAGTCAATCAATTGCTGACCTATTTGCTTTGTCATTCAGATTCCCAAACTCCCCATTAGCTCAGCTGTGTGACTTCAGCTATTAGACATCAGAGGTTTAAAGCTTATGTAGCATTGCCTTGGCTTGCAGCTGATGCAGTAGGCCTGGTGCAAATGTCCCCTGTTCTCCGTTTTTAGAGCAGAGGTGGATGAAACCCTGAGTCTTCCATCTTCTGTTGCACTGTGGGGTCTTCCTAGACTGCTCCGCTCTGGCCATTCCCACCTAAATGAGATCTGAAGCCCACCAAGCACCTTTGTTCAAGTTGCAGTGTTCTTGCTCCCATTTGTCCTGACTGGTGTAAAGGAGATGCACTGCCCTCGGGTCTCCAATTTTTAGACACATGCTTGTTCCAACTCCTGGAGAGGCAGCAGCCAGCTACTCTGCTCCTCCCTTTTGTTTGTTTTTTAAAGTAGCACTGCTTTGCTCTTGAATCTATTTAATTGGTTTCCTGCTGGAAAGAAACTAAAGGCCTGCATTTGCCAATTAACTAGGGCAAGATATTGTATTAGTAGACAATGTAGGTTAACTGAGGATTTTAGAAATGTGGGATACCTTTGGTTAAGCACTTGTTCTTTGGGGGTTGAGGGGAGGGGTTCTTTTCATTAAATATGGAATAGGAATTCAAAGACATTCCAGGGTTCTTTTCCTTCTTTCTGAATATTTTCTTCCTGTCTAGTTTTAATATTGACAAACTATTTCATCCTAAAAGCATGTAGAGCTCTTAACTTCTAGCCAAGAACTTACTGTCCTTTGACCAAAAAAAAAAAAAATCTAGAGAATCTTTTCAGGCCTGTGACACAGCTTACTCATGCAATAGGCTATCTTTGGGAACATTAACAGCCATATTTAAATAAAATGTCTATTGTTGGCCTCCTAGACTGCTTTCTCTCAGTTGACTTTATTGTACCTAGCAATCAGATTGAGTTTGTTACTAGGAATATCTAAAAACAAACCACAGAAGTTAATTTTAAGCAGTGGGTTGCAGTCCATGTTTAGTTAAGAACTTCTGGAGCAATT
Source organism: Eurypyga helias (assembly GCF_000690775.1). Taxonomy (NCBI): domain Eukaryota; kingdom Metazoa; phylum Chordata; class Aves; order Eurypygiformes; family Eurypygidae; genus Eurypyga; species Eurypyga helias. Next base: position 12,851 of record NW_010232008.1, on the reverse strand, counting down.
CCTTTCCAAACTTTCCTATTTTAAACTGGTATGTTAAACCACTGTGGCTGATTTTTCGCAGTCTCCTTAATATAAAACACTACGGGTGACCATTAAAGTAAATAGGAAAGAACAACAGTTACAGAACTTAGCAAAAAAGATTAATTTCTTCGTACAGTGGATTCCCTTTAAATAGAGGGGGTATGTCTCAAGAGCTGGGTGGGTGGTGCGTGTACCACGTTACTTGGCTCGGACTGTAATGAACGACCTCATTTGTGATCTTCCCAGAAGCTGAAAAGGGCAGGCTTCTGTGGTTTATGTCTTGTTTGGTTTGGGAAAGCGCAAGTTGAACTTGGAAAGATTCCTACTATCTAAAATGTTCAACACGTGGCCTCTGGAAAGTGTAGAATATCTTTACTTTTTTAATTCAGCCTTTTTAATAATAACGTTCTTCTAGTGAAATGATTTTATACTAGAGTATCTCTGTGTTATTTTTTAACATTATTTCAGTGTTAAATGGTTGATGTGATTCCTTCTGCTTTTTTAGCCTGCATACGAAAGGGAGGAAGCTACAGGAGTCAGAACTGCTCAGACAAATACTGTTTCAGAGATACTTCCTGACACCCAGATGGGTTTAGAGAAAATGGTTGTCCACTGAATTCGCTACTTATCTATTTTCTGAAGCAGAAAACTTAGTACCAAGGGTATTAATATCAGTTGAGTTGTTTTCTAACTTTATATTAATGTTAACTTCTGAAACTTGTGGTCTACTGGAGCATGCACTATACAAACATAAGTTAGTGTTTTTCACACAGGAGTTTGCAGTCTGAAGGTGATGCTTACCCTGTGCTGGGTATCTTACAGCATGGAGTAAGACCTCACCTAGTGTTTGAGGTAGCTTGCTTGATTACTGTTAGTGAACTGGCTGTGACAGTGCAGAGCATCCAATTTATCTGTTGAGCTTCTGAAAAGGTTTTTCTCATAAGCAGCTGTCCAAGGTGAGAGGCTTGAAGTAGATGTTTTACCTAGGGAGGTAACTAGATGGTCTTTAAGGTCCCTTCCAGCCCAAACCATTCTATGATTCTATGTGTTCAGAGAGCTGTTGGTGGTTTTGTGGGTATTGTTTTTGTGGGACAAACTTTAGTCGCCTTTTAGACAATGGACTGATTATTGTCCTTGTGTAAGGAGCTCAGTATATGAAGAGGCTTAAGGAATATATTGGATATATCAATCCTTTAAATGTATTGCTTCTTTTTGTTTGTTTCTTTACCAGAATTAAGTAATTTTACTTCCTAACATTAACTTCTTTTAAAAACCATCAATACTAACCAAAGTTATTCTTTGACCGTTTTGTTTTTAAAGCTCATCTTTATAAACCCCTAGAATGATGAGCACAAACTTAAGCTGCCCTAGAAATGTTTTTTTTCCTTGCCAGAATAAGTCTATGTAAATTTCTCTCACTTTGTGTTGTATGCCAAATCTTTTAGCTGGGAAACTGAAGAATTGATCATGTGTCTGTGTGTTCTATCCCTGTCATTTTCATTACATATCAAATCTGCAGCAAAGTCAAGTACTCTGATCACACTGGGTGTTTTTGCATTGCTTAATCATAACCTGAGGTGTTCCCTCTTTAGCAGGATGAATTATGTGGGTATGTAGAGGCTGCAAGGGACTGACTTAAGTCCTTTGTTTCCTCTGACAATGCAGTGACATGTAAGGCAACTTTAAAAAAAAAATTTTGTATAATTTTTTGCAGTTCAGCTATGTGAAGTGATGTTAGAAAAGCTTTATTTACATTATTTGGATAGCTTATTCTATCCTGAGTTGGTAATTTCCTTAATAGTTTTCAACATTTTTTTCCTGTTTGAGTCACCCAAAAGGCAAGTCTCTTCCAGAATATTAAAGGTTAAAAAAAGGTTAGTACTCCCCACCTGGAGTACTGCATCCAGCTGTGGAGCCCTCAACATCAGAAGGATATAGACCTGTTGGAGCAAGTCCAGAGGAGGCCAAAAAGATGCTCAGAGGGCTGGAGCACCTCTGCTATGGGGACAGGCTGAGAGAGTTGGGCTTGTTCAGCCTGGAGAAGAGAAGACTCCGGGGAGACCTTATTGCAGCCTTCCAGTACCTGAAGGGGCTACAAGGAAGCTGGGGGAGACTTTCTACAAGGGTCTGTAGTGACAGGACAAGGGGGAATGGGTTTAAATTGAAAGTGGGGAGGGTTAGATTAGATATCAGGAAGAAATTCTTCCCAGAGAGGGTGGTGAGGCACTGGCACAGGTTGCCCAGAGAAGCTGTGGATGCCCCATCCCTGGAAGTGTTCAAGGCCAGGCTGGATGCGGCCTTGAGCAACCTGGTCTGGTGGAGGGTGTCCCTGCCCATGGCAGGGGGGGTGGAACTAGATGGTCTTTAAGGTCCCTTCCAACCCAAACCATTCTGTGATTCTATGAAAATCCAAAAATTCTTCATCAGCGCTGTGCTGTCCTTACTAAATCAATTATTTGGCAGGGAAAGCTATTTAGAAATGTAGAATAGCCAGTAGTTTGTTATTAGGATTTTTTTATAAATGAGGAAAGAAAAACTATACGTTAAGCTCCAAAAGCATCTTTACTTTCTACATTTAATTAATGAGTAAGAAGATAAAAATAAGTGGAAACTAGAAGTAATAAACCAAGGCCCAACACATATTGATTTTTTAAGAGCTGTGCTCAAGTGTATAAAGCAGTATGGAGAAAATCCCAGCAGCATTCCTCTGCATGTGTTCCCGAAATCAAAGGTCTCTAACTTATCATTACTTGTTATCTAGACAGCTCTAGTGTGGGGAGCTATGAAGGGAGTGTTTCTACTGTGAACTTGTGCTCTTTCCTCTCCTTCCCCTTGTGTTTGTTCTGCTGTTGCTACATGCCTTACCACTTCAGCCTTCGTTTTCATCCTTCTGCCTTTGCTTTTTTGCAGAGATGTTACACGTGGTCTCTGCCCACATGTGGGTGGGCTGTTACAGCCCTTCTGCTTTCTGCAGTAAATAGGTACATGTGTTATACCGTAAATGCTGTTAAAGGCAGGGAGGGTGGAAGAATCACCACCACAAACAACAAAGCAGGAAGCATTACTGTGCAACAGTAATATTACTGTGAAGGGTTAGAGCTGGGGATGATGTTGGGGCTAATACATTACCCTTCTGAAAATACTGCAGATGCTGATTCTGACTCTGCAAAGAGGGAAGGGAAACATGCTCTCAGGCAGCTAATGTGCTGCTCATCCCCCCCACCAGCCTATGTGATGAGGTAGGTACCAGCTGATGTGGCTGTCTGAGGCATGACTAAACTGTGTGAGCTGCTCAGTTATGGAATAAATCTGAGGCAGAAATGGTTATCAGTAGTTTTGCATGACTTGGGTGATGTTCTGATCACTAGATCATCCTTTTTTGGGCGTATGCTAGAGGTGTTCCAAGACCTGTGCTAAATGACTCGACCATCAATAGGAAGGTATGAAGAAATCAGACCAAATTAATCATCTGCCCCTAACCCAAGTGTTACTACCTAATAAGAATCTGTACGTTCCTTAGCTGTGCTACCACATGTGACAGGTCTGTACCCAGGCATATGATGGTTAAATATCATGTTGGGACATGATGGGGAAATGTAGTTGGAACATGTAATTCTGTAATGTGCAAGAGGAGACTTAGGAGCAAACATCATTTTATTTGCCAAACTACCATGGCTGAGATTAACATAGACCGTAATATAATTACTTTTTGTGATAATGTCCTTAAAGACAAACTGTTTCTCTTCCAGAGGGAAGAAGAAAACTTGTCCCAAGCCAGTTTCCTAGTAGGACACGCTGATCTGAGCTACCCTCCCTTGGATACTGTGCAGCGGAGGAGAGGCTGAAGAACGGGATTGTGATGGGAATAGGACAGGCTGTTTCAAGCAGGAGGAAGTTAAAGCAACAGTATTACTTACCGGGAAGGAAATAATAAGATAAAGAAAATGACTTCTAGGAAGATATTAGCAAATAAAAAAAAAAAGGCTAACAGAGATGGTGAGTGGCTGGCCTGTTAATCAGGCTAGATCCCAGTTGCATGATGTACTGAGCAGGCTGTATCGGAGTTTTTGCAGTGGGGGAGGGAGGGAAATAAACAAACCCAAAACCAAACAACTAACAAAAACTGATCTACAATTCAGCCCATTGCACAGCCCAAGCCGTTGGGTTTATTGTCATGAGATGTGGGTCCTCCAAAAAGATGTGGAGGGTTTTTTCCTTTTTGGGGGGTGATGGTAGGGTTGTTTCATGTTTGGGGTTTTTTTGTTATTGGCTTTTTTTTGTGATTCTGTGTTGGGGTTTTTGTTGGTGTTTTTTTTTTTTTCATTTGGCTGAGGTACCTGGTATTACATACAATCTCCTCCTGAAGGCCTTCCAAATTTCTTCCTTTCCTCTCACTGAGTAGGTATTATTGGCAGTCACCTTAATCTGCTTTTGCAGACACCGGCAGTAGGGTGACTGATTATTTTAGGTATCCTGAATCCCATCCCAGGTTTGTCCCTGTGCTTAGTCCGGTGTGGCACACTGACATGGTGTGTGAGTTGGATGTCATGGTACACAAATTGAAATCCCCTGTATGTTTCTGTCCTCTGAAGACTAGAGGGGCATTGCTGGGTTATAGCAGATGCACGGTACAATACGGTATGATGGAAGCTGTTACTTCTGCAGGGAAGCTGTCCAACTTCTAGCTTGAGTTGCTGGTTTTAGACATGGTTTTGAAAAAAGTAAAAGTCACTTTCCAGATGTCTGTAATTAATGCACAAGACTTTTCTATGAAGTTTTACTCTTTCTATGAAGAGCCTTCTCTTGTACTTTGGCAATATTTGCTTACTACTCCTACTGACTATGTACTCTGGTTCTTCTCCCTCTTAATATGTGGAAGCCACCCTTCAGAACAAGGGAGATCTTCATCCTAATCTGAGGGGTAGTTTTGGGGCATGAGACTGGGAACTTGCTGTCCACACTGGAAGCTATGAAAAATGCTGTCTCTTACAAATTTCTGCCTGGAATTTGATGAGTTGCAGGAACAGAAAGCCATGGGTAAGTTAACCAGGCTTCACCTCACTCTGAATGCAGTTTTCAGCTGCCAGTATATTGCTTTGCACTTCAAGTGTAGCATATGAAGAGATGGTACTTGTGTATGTGTCATCTTAGAGCTGGCATGTGAGCTGCTGTTAAACCCTGAGCTCTTCTGTCAGCATACAAGTAAGTGTAAGACAGCAAGAGGGTTCACAGTGGTTTTTTTCAGTCCTCCATACTTTGCTCTTTCATCTGAGACTAGCGGAGTGCTATGGAAGTACAGCACTGGGCAGCGCACCAAGCATGCATTTTGCCATAGTTGCAAGGAAAAAGTCAATTTTGCTTTCCTTTTGATTGGTGGAAATGAGAGAATTGCTCAGCTGGTCTCTCCAGGTATTTCAGTCAGAACTAAGGCTCCACTCCTGCTCATATTCACATTCTTTGTAATTTTGCATAGCTTTAAACGTCATATCTAGTTTTAAGCTTCCAAGGCTTCCCCTGCTCCCCAGAAAAGGAAAAAAACCCACAGAGCTCCAGCTTGATGTTGTTTGGGATTTGTGTAAACACATCTCTTCTGAGAGAGTCAACTGTGGAGAACAAAAAGCCTTGTGGTATGTTGAAGTTTCAAACTGCTCCCTACTGGTTTATTGCTGTTCTGGAAATGGCTCAGGGTGCACTAATTCATCAGTTCCTTGTAAGCAGGAAGGAGGAAAAGAATAGGAGGAAGCAAGGAAAAGGGTGGAGGGGGAATGAGTTGGGGAAGAGAAAAATACAAACATGGGAAAATGTTGAGGATGGGAGGAAAGACAGCAAAGCAGTTGTTTTTGACTGGGTGGTTGAAGAATTTCTGGAAAACAGTAAATAAGATGTTACCCTAGAGGGCAGTGGAATTGTCTTGTTATTGTTGCCTTCACAGGCTAGAAAATAGTTCAGTCATGAGTGACTTCTTGCTGCTAGATAGTGTTCAGGGGTTGTTGCAGCTGTGAGTTGCATGCTTAGGTTACAGTTGGCTTTGATTAAGACCACTCTCTTTTTGGTTGGCTTTCTCTTACCTCACTTTAAGACCTCTTGCAGATGTTGTCTGATCAATTCACCCTGCACTTGTTTCACTGTTGGAGAGTTAGGACCAGCAAAAGAGTGGAAAATCAGTGTAAGATTTAAGATATTTTAAATGCAGGTGGCTACTGGGTTACCTGTAGCCAGTAGTAGAGCTCTAGCTGGTACAGCCAGTCTAAGTGCCAGAATAGTCAGCACACCCCAACCCAGGCACCTGCAGACCAACACTTAATGCGAGCTCATAGCTGGAAAACATGAAAGTATCTTCTTAGCCGTGTTAATTTGGAGTAGGACTTAACTGCGTTCTGAGCTGCCTCTTGGGTGATGAAAGCTAGTGGTGTAGCCCTCGGTGTACCTGTGGTTTTGAGCATGAATCCTGTTAAAAGGTGTTTGCTACAAGATGCAAAATACTCTGTAAATCTGAAAACTTGGTGACCACCAGCTTCTTCTAGTGGAAGCAAAATTTCAAAACACTGAGCCAGGAAAATGAGTTTGACTGTTTCTGATCTTTTGGATTTTTTTTTTTTAAATCAGAAGACAAGTCAGCAGGATGTTGTTCTTTCACTCTGAAAGTCTGGTTATTGCTGGTATCTGCTGAAATGGTTATTCACAACACAACTCCTTTCAGGACAGATTACACTGCTTTTGTTGTATTCAGCTGTCAGTGGAGAGGGAAGGGGGGAGGTTTGGGGTTTGTGTCCATTCCCCCCATCCTCCATAAACTCTTGTTCATTTGGTCATGATGCCAATGAGTTGTTTTAATCTGTGCTTGATCCCAGAGTCTCACTACTTTTTCAATCATGTAGTCTTAGTTCTGGTTTGTTGGAACTTGGGGAGAACAACAACAGTGGAGTGTAGAGTGTCATTCTTCGTATGGAGAAAATACTTATTTCCTAGACTCTGATTTTTCCTGTCTCTAAGATATGTACAGGGCTTAAACATGTCAACTGTTAATGGTCTTCCACACTCTTGCATGGGCTTAGTGGTTGCCACAATAATTCACAGATGGTTCCTGGGTCTTGGCCCTGGTATTCAAAGGCACTAAAGTTTATGGGATTTTTAGTGAATTGCAATAAAGGTCATGGGAGTTCTTAATGAGCATCTAGTGGGTTCATGACTTAAAGCAAGCAAATGGGTGGGCAGGTTCATTCTCTCCAGGCCAAAACGTGTTGCATTTCAGATCAGGTGCTACACTTCTGCCACTGCGTCAGGGCTTTTCTTCATTATGATGGAGGGTGGGATTTTCCTGCTCAGTGTGGAGGAGGTTGCTTTTAAAGTGTGTATCATCTTGACCTAGTGTTTCAAATTATCTGGAGGCCATGTCTCTCTGGCTGCTGAGTGCCCTGAGGTGTACTGAGCGTCTGGGACTCTACTGCTGGGAAACAGGATGGTGCAAGGACTTGTCAGCTCTCCCCTGAGGTGTTCTGCTGCTACAAGGCTCGGATAATCTCTTGGATAACAAACATCGATGAGACACATGAATTCTGAGCAATGTTCCTTAATATTACCACATCTCTGTTCTTTTGGGGATATTTAATATTTGGGGCATAATGCAGTGGACTTCCACTTCAGTTGTTATTGTTCTCTGTACAACAAAAGATACTAGTTCTGGAAACAGCCACAAGGTTTCTTTCTCCTATTTTCTACTCATTTCTCCCCTGTCTTTTCTGTGTTCTCTACTGTCTTTCTTCTCACCCCTTTTTTTTCTTTTTATTAAATACATTTTGTTTTCTCCATACCTTTGAATCTTCCAGTTCTTTCCATTTTGCCTAACCACAATTCCTTTCAGATGGAGTAGTGATTTTTCTTTTTTTTTTTCTTTGAAATGTTTTCACCCCTGCCCACAGGATCTGAATAACAGCCACCACACCCAGTTTATTTCAGGTTGCTGCTGTTTGGCAGTGCTTCAAGAAGCCACAGTGGCACCAGATCTGGTGACAAACACAGGAAAATGCAAGGTCAGAAAAGTCTTTGGCTCTGTCACATTATCCAGTGGCTGTGTTTTTTGGGATAGATGAAGGGATTTTGCCCTCTGATATATTTCTGTATGGACAGAAGATGAGTTTGTGCCATGTCTATTTGTAGTATTCTTTAGAAGTCGGAGTTTTAAAAATCTGTCCTCTGTGTTTGTCTCCATAACATGTTTTCCTCTCTACCCACCTGTGCATGTGATAGGCAGCATCTTCATATATATCCATAGATCTAAAAGCTGTCCATTACTTTTCTAATATTTAAGATCTTTCATGGTCTGTGCCATAATCTAACCAAGCTGTTTGTGTAAATTTGTGTAAAAAGCAGTCCAGCAGATTTCTGCCCTCCATCCCCCTTGATGCTATGGTTCAGGTAACTTTCATTAGTGAGAAACCAGCTGTTCTCTTTTTTTAATTTTTTTTTCTTGAGCACTGGAATGTTTGAATGTAGTATTTATACATGTACATATTTTTGTATTGTATGCACATGTGCATATATATTAGACATTTATATATATTTAAAATATATTTTTTATCAGCAAAGAAACACAGTAGCTATTTATGGGGTATACTGAAGTCTCTGGAATAATTTTTTCAATTTGAGGAAGAACTTGTTTCCCACATGCTATATTGGCCAGGAGATTGATGACAGTGCTCTAAGCTTTTACATGGTCTTATATCTCTTCTGGGCTTGGGCCCTGGAATAGCTTGAAGATAAGAACAGGGATGGTGGGCTTGGAGTTGATGGCTAGCTGCTGTAAGGATTTAAAGACCAGGTCTGAAGAGTTCATGACAGATTATGTGTTGACATGACTTTCGGTAGTGTTCTGTACAAGCTGAAGTTTCTTAGGTGTTGAAAAGACTTATGCCTGAAAACAGCAGCCTGTTATACTGCTGGAAGACAGATCATTGCTTCACTGGTTGGAGATGTCTGGAATTCAAAGGATGACCAATATCTGCTGGGCTTGCACTGATTGTGGATCAGATTTATCTGAGCCTTCAGAAATAGGTAGGCATTTGGCAAGATTTAAGAATATAAGGCAGGCAGACACCAAACCTCTGCAAGTTATTAATCTCTAAGCACCTGAACATCTGTATAAATCCAGTCTTCTGTGTGTTAGTTTGCCCGATACCTCTCAGGGAGAATTATTGTATTTTCCCTCCAAAGCAGTTCAGTGAGGATGAAGACTCAGAGACAGGCAGTTAATGGAGTGATAGATGCCAGTAACTAACTGGGAGTGATGTGAGAGATACTAAGTCTTATTGCCAGCTTTTGTAGCCAAAAAATCTACTAAGTGGGTGAATTTATTTATTGATTTGTTTTTTAGAGGGACTTCTAAATGTCCCTATCAGTCTGTGGTACAGTTGCATAATGAAAACTGGCAACACTAACAAAAAAATAATTGCTTAGTGGTCAATTTTGTCATGCAGGCTTCCTTCATATTTCCTTAGCCATATAATCCTTCTGAGGATCCTTGGAAGAGCCTAGGAACAGGAAAAAAAATAGCATAAACATCAAATTCTGACAGAGAGGTAATAAATAATCCAAGTTGCAGGACTGTAGCTGAAGATGATCAGTCACCAACCTTGATCCCTGCTTGAGTCCCTGCTGACTTGGGGGTCTTGGAGATAGCTGTTGAATTGCTCAAGTGAGCTACAGCTGTGGCTATGTAGAAAGGCTCAGAGTTGTTTACATCAGAGTCAAAATATTCACCTAATAGATGTGGCAGGCACTGCTGGTTCCAAAGTGCAATGTAATAGCCTTTTTGCAGATAGCTCTGCTTCAGAAATGTGCATTTTTTCCACATCAGTAAAAAATATGGAGAAATTTTTATAGATTCATGGCTTTATATGTTTACTTTAAAATGTGTTTATATATTTTATTTGTACATTTAATATAAAATTGTACCCTGACAGATGTGTTTGACTTCATGTAGAAAGAAGTGTAGCCCAGATTGTATATACACACATATAGTTAGTTATATATAAAAAAATTATATATACAAAAATAAAACTACTATAGCAGATATGTTTGATTTCATGTAGTAGCTTGGATTATTCTAACAAAAGTTACTTTGACTAAGAGGGCCAACAGGAGTAAGAATCAGTTTTAAATCCCTTTGAATTGTAGAAGAGCTGTTTTCCATCGTGTCAGTAAATTCAGATTAAGATAACTCCTTAAGGCAGATGACCTAAGCGTACCTGATTAACTAGCTGTCTGGTAGGAGAGGTGGCTGAAGCCCTTAATTTAGAAATTAAACCCATCCCTAATCTAAAGCTGAAATTTAGATTCCGTTGGAAGTGCTATTTTGAGTCCTGCTTGGTGAAAAAGACCCACCAGTGAAAGCGTGCTGTGTGACTTTTATTCAACCATATCTTTCTAGTCACTTTTTTCCCACATAGCTGGTCATGTATCTGTGAAGTGTTGATGATGCAACTGCAGCTTGCCTGTACAGTGCCATGAAATACTTGAGTACAGTGCAATAAGAAAACTCATACTGGTTTATTTCTTGAATGACTTGCATGGAAGAAAGTTGTATTATTTCCTGCTTTCACAGGGGTTTTCACAGGATTTCTGTTTCACTGTTTTCTGCAATTTCTTGGGGCATGGGAAGAAAGAATTGTTCTATTCTTGACTTAGATCAAGTCAGCCATTTGTTCTCACTTGAAAATGTAGTCTGTGTAGGTGGACCAAAAACTAAGGGGTTTCTGTTCAGAAATTCAGTTTGTATTCACTTAATTCATTAACTGTTGTGCAGAAATAATGAAAGATTACTTTTCGCTTCATACCCATCTCCCAGAGCATTTAACAGTCATGTTTTAAATATATTAACATGTTGTTACAGCAGCAAGGCTTCAATCACTTCTGTCTCCTTATGCAGTGGTTCCTTTGTGTAGACATACACATGGTAGCAGAATTAAATAGTCATTAGTCAGGTTGCTGATTATTTATGAAAAGATTGCTCTGAACAAACTATTACTAAAGCTGTTTTCTACTCCCAGCTCATTTTGGGATGCCGTCCTAGAAAATTGACATGCTGTATTACTATGTTTCTTACAAATTCAGTATTACCTGATATGGACCACAGTCTGCAAAAATAGGGTTTTCTATGTCTATACAAGTCTGATTTGACACAGTTGTTATCAGGGCCTGTGAAGTATTGGTGTTCGTACTGCGTTTGGTAATCAACACTACATCTCCAATGAAATACATATTTATTGGGGTAAGATCTGTTCAGTAGGTGGATTGGGCTGTAGGTCTGTACCTTAACTAGCTGTATTTCCTGGGGTCTTCTAGTACATAGCCAAACCACGAGGCAAAACTTTCTACTGGCTGGTGCTGCAACTGGTGGCCTTCAGAAAAGGGGCACGCTAGTGCTTATTGTACAGTATTTTGTTCTAATAGAGCTCCTTTCAATTGCCTTCTCTTTCTTGCTGTTACTTTACATTCTCCCCGAAGCATTACACGTGACTATATGCGTTTTCCAAGGCTAGGTGGCAGATCTCTTGTTCCTTGCTTTAATGCCACCAGTGACTGTATATTCCCTGCCTGCCCCATAGTGCGTGCAAGGTTTCATTATTAAATGAAGATGTTTGGCAAGGAGAGGTGAGCAGGAAAGGCTCTGCTACCATTTCAGGCTTTGTTTTCTGTTGTCACCAGGGCTGAGTTCAAGTCACGGGATTACACGGCAATGGTATTGGGCAGCCAGTTTCTGCTGGCCTGCTGGATGCCAGCTTGAAAGGAGTTTCGCTTTGATGCCCTCAACTTTGTAGGAGAAGACAGAGGAGAAATATTTCCCAGTGAGCTCTCTCTGCAGTATAGTTGTGCTGCAAAAGAGGAATTACCACAGTGATGCCAGTAAGCCTTTATTGAAAGTCCTGGGGAGCAAGTGTAAGCCTTGGAGCTGAAAGGATAATGTTTTCCCCTTATCATAATTCATATTTAATGCATATAGATTTCTTTTTTTTTTCCTGGATTGGATTGTATCAATATATTTGGTGAGCTTTTAGTCAGATTGTTTCAGATTTCACATCTTCACCATAAAACTTGCTAGGACTTTGTTCTGCCTGATATATGCAAGTAGACCCTTAAATTTAAATTTATCTGCCTTAATTGTTCATCTGCTAGCTTCATTTGTTTGCAGCCATAAGCAATGGACATGCAACAAATGGGCAGGACAAGCAAAGGAAACTCAAACTAACAGCCAACAGAGTTAGCTCAGGTGTGTTTGACTGCTTCTCAAATACCTCATGAGTCTATCTGCCAATGTCAGATAAACCAAAGCTGGAAGAAGAAAGTTGGTTTTGCTGATATTTTGTGTTAAATAAAGTAGTGGCATTTGACAGTAAATAAGCAGTCTAATGGCCTTAAATCTTGTTTTTTTTCATTCATATCACCATATCAGACTTTTTCATGTTAAAGTCTCAGAACAGACATCACAGCACAAGTCCTATTTTGTGAGGTGGAGTCATTATTCATGTGCTGTTTTGCAGGCCTATTTCATCTGGTTCTTTTGAAACAGTATGGAGTTTGTGTGGGGGCTTTCAGAAGAAGGGATCCAAGGCATCCCTGGAAATGGAGTGGTTTAATATTTCTTCTCTCCTCCCTGATGGCTGCACTAGAAGTAAATATGGCTCTTGGTGTCCTTTATGTACCCTATAAAGGACATATTCCAAGGAGTTAGACTAAGTGGAGAGCTAATGTAAAATCTTTGCTTTGTTTCAGAGAACTTAAAGACCTTGGTGGAGTCATGACCACAGTTAATTGAATATAGAATCATAGAATCA
>NW_010232007.1:0-2784 GCF_000690775.1 Eurypyga helias | reverse complement strand
ACCGCGCAGCGGCGCAGCTCGCTCGGGCTGCGGGGGCAAGTCCGCGGCGGGGACGGGGTTCGGGGCCAGCGGGAGTCCGTAACCGCCATTTAAGCAAGGAGAAAAAAACCCCAAACAAATCGGCATTTTCGCTGAATAAACAGACTCCGTTTACAGCACGCCAGCGGAAATACGCCTCACCCACGCGTGGTCATGCGGCGCGTGCCTCTTGGAGCGAAACGTGATGGATTTCCGCACCCCGGGAACGAGATGTCGGAATTCGCGTCTCGCCGTTCTGAAACCTCATTTCCAACCCAAGTCGAAAAATTCGGCGGTTAGGTGAAAAAAATTAAATATACAAAATTACGTGTGAATAGCGTTAGAAAGGGTGCTGGCAACTGGTTTTAGAGCCTGCACTGGGTTCTGGGTTTTCCTTCAATAGCAGTTTCCTCGATGAGATTTAAATTATTGTAGAAACTGCAAGTATGCACTGGTATTTATTACAAAAGTCATGACAAAAAGTAGGATATTTTTAATGGATTTTGCAGGCATGCATAATGCCGTCGAAATAATTCATTTTTGTAATTTGATAAAATTACAGGAAATCACTAGAAAGCAACGAGTAGAAAAGTTAATAAAATTGAACAGCTGTGAAAATTAGAAAAGAGAAGAATATGTGAGGGTTTCATCTTTCAGAGGGCCGGCAGAAGCTCTGAAACTGCTGTGGTCACCAGTGCCTTCAGCTCAACTCTGAGCAGTCTGAGACCGTAAAAGACGTTCGAATAAAAATCCTCTGAGACTCCGTGTGAATTTTTAGGAGGCAGGCGTTCCGTAATGCAGCCCGGGGGTTCGTCCCACCTAGCGTGCACACCCATAATCAAGAGCATACAGTTAACACAGAGTAACGATACACGTACCCATGAAATTTCCTGGAATAGGCAGCCTTAGGATAAACAGTTCCTGGAATTTATTTGGACCTTCTCCTCCCAGTCGCGCATGCTCTGTGGGTTGAGTCGGTGGTCTTCAGGGTCGGTGGTGGTCACTGTAGGGCTCCTTCTCACTGTCCTTCCCATGAACTCTTAACTTCCACACACGGTTACGAGTTGACTCTCGGAGTTGCCTGCTATACACTGTTGTTGGTTTGAACTAATCATTCGTTGCTTAGCTGGTGTTTTAACATCCCTCCTCCCTTTTATCTTTGGTGTGGTGCCAACGTTCCCAGGTGTGGCGAGGGTCTGTCATTTTGCAGCAAAGCACCATGGTGGTCTGTGAAGTCTTAACTAAGCTATAAACACCTAGAAAATGTCAAGGAGCCTCGTATTTCATATCAAATCCCCCCTTTTTCTTGAGACCTTTGGATTCCCAAATCCAAAGGCTCCATACTTATGCCTGACCTTTATTGACTGTGGTAACTGCAGCACTGAGTCGCCGTACAAGCCAGTATACAAATGCAAAGCGTAACTACTATCATATAAAACAAGTCCAGTTTGGTAGCCATGAGGTAACTTTATGCCATATTTCTTCAAATCCCCAGGACGTATCATCCTTGGAGACTTGATGCAGGATTTTGGTTTGTTTCTGAATTTCTGCCAAGTCTGTAGACATCCTACCACCTTGATCTACGTACATGCCACAGCTTGCATTAATGACTGTGCAGACACCCCTTTGTGCTGCTATTAATCAACCGAGAGCCATTTGATTCTGTATCGCTACCTGGGGTAGACTAGATACTCCAATTCGTAGAGCACGTATGGCATCAACAGTTTTATTTTCAATATTCTCAATTACTGCAGATATGTTTACGATCGTTTAATTCACTCACCCCGAGCCAAGGGAGAAACCATCTAGAAAAACTATGGAATCCTGAGGGGCAGTAAGCAATGACATTATGAAACCTTTTATTCCGTTGAAGGCAAGTCCTTGCCCATCCGCTTTGTTGGTGTAATTTTTCAACAATGGCCATTCTGGGAACTACAGTTCCCAGGGTGCACGATCCTGTCGAGTTTGGATGTAACACTTTTTGGGCTCGCTTTCCACACAGCCAATACCAACCTGATCCACTGGGTACTGACCACAGGTTTGGATGCTGACTGCTCATCCATCCAATAGTTATAGTTGCAATTAGTAAAATTTCCTACAGGGTTTTCTGTAGCGTCAGGAATTTTGCTGTTCTTTCTCTGAACACATGTACAGTAATTTTTTTGAGGGTTTGGATCAGCTACTTCTAGTTCTTGATCCTGAATATTGTCATTCAAGAGGTATTCTACCAGAGAGAAAACCAGGATATATTGGCAGGAATGGGGATCCCCATTAAGGAAATCCCATTGTTTGAATTTTCCGGCATATGCATGCAAACCCAGCAGTCTTTCTTTTTTAGCACCTGGGTGACATTTTGAGTTCGAGCTGGACAGAGATTTTGATCCCAATATGGATTTTGCAAAATTTGGCTCATGGCTACCATAATAACAGGCATAAACACAGTATAGAGACTAATCATGGTCTGTTTATTCTTAGCTTAAGAGGAGACTGCTGTCCCACTGTCCATGGAGCCTTTGTGACTCTTCGGTAATGGATGCAAGGCCCTTTACTCCAAACCTTTACAGTCGTGAAGGTAGCTAGAAGAGTTTGAAACAGTCCCTTCCACTTCTGAGTTAGTGGTTCAGAGTTCCAGGATTTGACAAAAACACGATCTCCAAGCTGGAGCAGGTGTGCTGGTGTATCAAGTTCCAGAGTTCTGTCAGTCACTACGAAGTTCCAAAGTTCCTCAGAAGAATGCATATTCATAGAATCATCATAGAATCACAG
>NW_010232006.1:344-1911 GCF_000690775.1 Eurypyga helias | reverse complement strand
ATGAAGCGGGTGGGCGCCAGCGACCAGCCCAGCTCAACCCACCACAACCCTAAGGCATCTCCATCCCGCCCAGCACCGGAGCCGTGACCTTGAGGCCCCTCCAGCGCTCTCCGACAGCACCCACGGTGGGCACCGCACCCTCCCCTGCCAGCACACCCCAAACTGCCCCGCGTACGGATTCACGCTGCCGCGTCCCACCGCAGCTCCTCGGCGAGTCGAGCCCAAACCAGCTGGCCGGGGGTTACGGTCACAGTGACGCCACGCCTGAGCCTCCCCCCGCCATCAAGACGGCAGCACCCCACATCGTCACCCCAAACTCAATCCCATCGGTCCCCGGAGCACCCGGTGCACCGGGACGGATGGAGGCGGCGGCGGGACCCTAGGCGAACAGACTAAAGAAGAGAAGTTTATCTCTTTAAGGCAGAAAAATGACGTTTTTGACTCCATTCCCTCAACAATTTATGACCACAGGGTGCGAGTCAAGCCTCCTGTGGGGACGGCGCGAGGCTACTCCCACCCCTGGAGCCGGGGAGATTCGATTCCCACCACCCACCCCAGCCCAACGCTTGCCCAAGCTTCTCTTTTCCTGGAATGATGGTGGGTTTTCCGCATTTTACTGCCAGCTGTCCGCTAAGAAGGGATGGCCAGCGCTGAAGGCATTCCCGGGGAGGCCGGGTATGTGAAATACGGCCTTTCCCACCCAAGACGCCAGAACGCCGGTCGCTGATGGTGTCAGGGCCACGCCGGCACCTGCACACACCTTGGAGAGGGCAATTAGCGGAGCGAATAAACTACTGGGGATAATAAACCTCCAAAATATTCCAGGGTCAAAGCCAACCACGTGCTTTTAAAGCTGAAGCCATGAAAAAACCCATTCCTCACTTATTGTCAAGCCTTTTAGGGCAAACTACCGGAAACAACACGCGCTCGGAACGGCAAATTCTGGGTGAAGACACCAAAACCCATCACGTTTCCCTCCTCTTCTCCCGAGCTGGCCGGAACACAAACCCCACTGGACAGAGCGGGCAGCAGGTGGCTCCCAAAACCACCCGTTTGAGCCGGAAGCGGCCACGTTTGGACTCGGCGGCGGCTCAAAGCGCTGCCCAAGGGGTACGGGAGATCCAGCCGCACGCGCGGGCGACGGGGAGCAACGACCCGGCATCTGCTGTTCCCGCACACCAGAGCGAGGCGCCAAGGCACAGAGAACCCCAAATCGTTCCATGCGCCCCGGGTTCTGCCTCTTATCTTCCCCGCCGGAATCGGCTCCCCGAGTAACGCGGCTTGAAACTGGGTGTCAAGAGAGCGGGGTCTGACCCGGCCCCGACGGACCCGCGGGGTCCTACCACCCCGTTGCCACTCGCACCGGCAAACGCCTGTTGGGAAACCCGGGAAACCACGTCGGCTGCAGCCCGGGGGAGCCCCCGGAACGCGGAAACAAATTTGCCCTCGGGGACGCAGGAGTTACCTGAAACCAGAGCTGACCCGTCGAGGCGTTCGCTTCTTCACCAGCCGAATCCTCTGACCTTCATTTTCGAGACTATCAGCGAAAAGAAGATCTGTAAGGAGA
>NW_010232006.1:0-227 GCF_000690775.1 Eurypyga helias | reverse complement strand
AACCCTGCCGCGAGAAGGGATTTAACTCGGATTAACCAACCCAACGCGGCCCCTTCCAAGAGCTGCGACACGCACGGGCCCGCTCCCACCTGCAGACTACGCGGAAAGCTCTTCCCGGCCCTAAAAGTCCATTCCAGTTGCCCAAGCCGGGTCCAAGACCTGGGTTTAGTCCGACTGCTCCGCTTTAGGCGCCCCCAGACCCGGCGGAGCGGCTTGGAAGAAGCCTG
>NW_010232005.1:0-210 GCF_000690775.1 Eurypyga helias | reverse complement strand
CCCCATCGCATCCTCATCCCTGCCCTGCATCCCTCCTAGGGTCCCATGGGTCCCCGTGGTCCAGCCGGTCCCCCTGGCAAGAACGGAGACGACGTAAGTGGCCTCAGGATGGGGTCTGCCCCCCCCGTTTAGGGCCTGGTGGCCCTGTCACCCCCCTCCACCCCAGGTGAGCAGAAGCCACCTGGCTTGGGGACATGCCACCGACCCCGT
>NW_010232004.1:0-6257 GCF_000690775.1 Eurypyga helias | reverse complement strand
CAGCTTCTGGATGGGAAGCAAAGAACTTTGGTTGGTGCAATATTATCACCGGTGCACCGATGTAGTGTCAATTGGCACCTGTTGGTCTGCAACCTTTAGCAGTCCCACAACAGAAGGGTCCTGTGAGAGTCCAGGCAAGACAGACAGCTGCTCAGTGTCCTCAGGCTCTAAAGCAGCTATCCCAAACTTCCCACCAGTACCCTTTCGGGTCCTTAAAGTACCCTCTCTTGAGATGGGCAATGCCAAGGATGCATCTGAGCCAGTCACAATGGGGTGCTTTTGCCACTCCTTCCCAGTCAGGCTTATTTCACCCTCCAACACAGTCAGTTGCTGAGAGCCCCCAGTCACACCAGAAATACTGATGGGCTGCACCCCTTTATAGCTTGATGGCATGAGGGTGCACTGTGCACCCGTGTCCACTAGAGCCTTATACTGCTGTGGCTCTGACGTGCCAGGCCATCGAATCCACACAGTCCAATAAACACGGTTGTCCCTCTCCTCCACCTCCCTCTAAAAGTGACAGGATTCAGCGTCACTCATGTCTTGCAAGAATGGCTTAGTGCTCCGGTGCTGCTTGGCTACAGGAGCAACAATTTTCTCACAAGTCCTTACTTGTGAGTTTTTTGCCTTTCAGTTCACATACTTGTTCCTCTAAGTGTGAGGTAGGTTTTCAATCCCACTTCCTCATGTCCTGCTCAGCGATCCCATGCCAGAGCCTTTCCTTCAGGGAAGGGTGAGATTCTGCTTTGCTTCCTGCCTGCTGCCAACTCTTGCATTCCAGCAGGCAACAAAATTAATGTATAAATCTGATTTTGCGGACACATCCCATTCGTGGCTAGCAAGACAGCAGCGTCATAGCCACTCGTAGTTGACAGCAGATAGCTTTAGAACCAGTTGCAAGTGTATCTCTTCTCCTTTTAAGCCATAATCCTTTGTCATGGGAGCAGGTTGGGGGTGGTGGTGGGGTGGTATGTTGGTGATGGTGTGGCTCAATACTGAATAAATCTGCATTTATTTGGAAATAAAAATGCCTGTCAGATATTGCCCACAAGTGTTTAGGATTCCTTTCAGTTTTTTGGGGGGTTTTAACATTTTTTACTGAAATTTGATTGTGTATAGAGGGTTTATTTTTCAGTGTGTGATTATAACATCACTTTTTTAGAAGGGCAATATATATATCATAAAATCACTCTTTCTAGCTGGAAGCCATGTGAGAAGCAGGTATAGAGACTCTCAGATCTGTCTCCCTGAAACTGTATGAGAATTACCAGACTCAGTCAGAAGAAATTAAAAAAACCATGAGAAGGAGAAAAAGCTAATACAGGTACAAATCAACCCAAAGCATGGGCATAACTGTTCAGCATCAAAATATTGATGTGGGCTCTGGCTCTGTGATGCAAACTTCAACCTTGGAGCTACTGAGTCTCTTCTGGTAGCACAGTGGGGAAGTTAAAACCAAAATACTTTTAAATTTTCCTATTTATTCCTGACTTGTGGAATTGAGTTGGTAGAGTTGGTTTGGAATTCCTGGATCCACTGTGGCAGCCCCGTCTCTGTCCATCCACTGTGGTCACCAGCTCCCAGCATTAATGCCCTTTTTGGTCCCAGGCCTACAATCTCGAACAAGAAGAGAAGCTCCAGGAAAGCGCAGAAAACATCAACCACCTTCCTGAAGGCGTCAAGGAAAAATGTACCTGCATCACAGAGATGGAAAAATGCATGCAAAGGATGGAGGAGGTATGTCCACCCGCTTCTCATATCCATTCATCCTGGCATTGGGAGTTGGTGCAGGCAAGGAACGTGCCCTAGGAGTGCCGGCTCTTGGGAAGACCGTTGGTTAATTGCTTTTGGGGCACATTAGATGGGTGGGCAAATTGCCACTGAATAATCTGACAACTGCATACACAGAAAATTGTGGAATATTTCTTCCCCTTTATTGTGAATTCTCTTTGGTGGTTTTAACTGAGTTGGAAGAAGCAATGGCTCCATGCATCATGTTTTCTGATGTACGCACCCCATAGCAATGGGAATTACTCTATAGACGTGCCAATGTAAAACTAAGTTTTTCTGTCCTGGGATTACTGTAAAGACTAGGTCAGTGAACATATTTCTGCCTCCATCACATGGAGGTAATCTTTCTGATATTAAGAGTTCTGTCATCAGATTGGGTCAGATTTTTCCCTCTGTGGACAAGGTTTTGAGAGATGGAAGTAGCAGTAACACAGTTTCCCCTGGCCACTGAGCATGGGCTTTAGCAAGACCTAAAGATTTTACTAATTAAGGAGAGAACTACTATTTTAAGAGAGTTTTGACTTTTCTCATGGTAAATCAGTACCATCATCCCTTCTGGGTTCACTGTGGAGAGGTCAGACTGGTTTGTATCTCTAGCTGATGCTGCACAGGTTGATGTGGGTGCTTATTGCTGAATTCTGTTTTCAGACACTGAGTGGAACTGTTGAAGGTACAACCAAACATCTCTTGCTAATTGAATGACAGGATATGTAATATAGTTTTTATCTAACTTGAATTGATTCCTTAGGAAAAGAAAACTCTGACAGAGAAGAAAATATCACTTGAAAAGCTGCTTCAGCAGATGATGTCAAGGAATGAAGATGGCAAACAGTGATTAATGCAAGTGTTTTTCTTTCTTTCTGGGGGTTATTTCGCGTAGAGTATGAGACAATCATTTACTCAAGTTCCTTCTGGTAGTAAAATTACTCATGATGAAAGCAACTGGTTCAAAACCCAATATATTGTGATTGCTTTAAGAAGCCAAAGCAGTTGTTGAGGTCCTACAGCTCTTAGAGGTTAATTCTGCTTGAATTCCTAGTACTTTCCCTTCCACCTTGCATGCACTAATTACTTCCTTTTCCCAGTTCTCGCTTGGAGTCAATGCTGCTTTGGCAACATTGTGCATGTGGTAGGTAGGGCAATAAGCTTATTTACTAATTTCCTCATCAACAGCTTGTGAGGGTGGTCCCACCAGGCAAAATATCTCTCAAATGATGGTTTTATTTGCTCTGCTCAATAAAGAAGCCTTTATATGTATAGTTCTGTATGAATTACAGCTGTGTATCCTCAGGAGCATCCTTGCTCACAGCAAGCTCTTGAGGTGATGTTGAGGTGGGAAAGTGGCTGGGGATTGATCCTGAGGTGCTGTGCTCTTGCTCGCAGGTGCCTGGATCTCTAGAAGCAGATTTCCAGCCTCCAGGAGCAGATCTGCCACCTGCAGTGCATGATCCAGGAGCAGCAGAGTGTGATCCAGGTCAGGCTGGCCAGTCCCACCAAGCAGGTTTCAGCAGTTGGGAAAAAGACACAGAAGGCACTGGGATGTGGGCTCTTGTCTTAAGCGCATGTGCTGGGAGCAAACAACATGCTCGTCATGCTGTGCCTGGTTTTGTGCAGCCTGTGTTCAGGCATCTGTACGCATTTCAGTGTTAAAATGGAAATGGTATTGCTGTAAAAATAGGATTATGGTGGTGGAGGCAGAGGTTTTGGGGCAGATCGAGTTCTTCTAGAGTGTTTCCATGGGGGACCTGGCTACCCCCTCCCTGAAACGCTCCTGAGGGGGACCTGTCTGACCTGGGGATGCTCCACCAGAAGCACCTACCCTGCAGCTGGTTTCACGTGAAGTTGGTGAAGCTGCTCCCACGAGCAAAGCCAACAGGCTGACATCCTAGAGACTACAACAAAATCCAAAGCAATTAACCTGCTTCCCAAAGTCTTGATACAATGGGAACTGTTTTACTTACTGACTGCTGTCATACGTATGAACCCCGCGGCACTCCCCTCACAGAACATGTACTTGCCTCTTCCCAGCCAGCTAAGGCAAGACCCTGCGCTAATTAGCTGTCATAATCACATTTCTGCACATAGGGCAACAAGAGGTAGACTTCTTATCCTAAGGAAAATGCAACACACTGTTGAGAAATTGTTTTATATACTGGTTAATCAATTCATTGGAGTATTTCTATGGGAAAAGACCAGGGACTTGAATGTTCTGTGATTCTTCTGGTATGGAGAGATGCTGAACTCTGCAGTTTTGTTCAACACAGAACTGGTTTTGATGTATTAAGTTTTCAAATGTCTTACTTCCTAACTCTCAGGCAGAGGAACTGAACAATGAACTCCGAAGCCAAGATACAAAAATAGAAAACCTGACAGAGCAGCTGAATGCACTGGAAGCACAGGTGAGGTCAGAAAGCAAAAAGATATATTGAAGGGAGAGAGCAAAAGTAGTTCTCCACAATCGGGGGCCTTTCACACTGATGGGAATGGTGGAGCTGTTGCAGGCCACCTCCGCTGTCCTCACAGGGTGTTAAGTGAGCTGGGTCAGGCCTTGCTGAGAGCAACCAAACTTCATCCTGCAGTGACTGTCTTCTCTATAAAGGAGAGGGAAAACCACAAGCTCTGCTTCACAGAGTAGCTGATGGTGTGACAGTGGTAGTCCACGTCCTGACTACCATGCAGCTGTCCAGCTCAGATGGGGCGTGCTCAGTTCATCAACCAAGGGCATGTGCAGAAGCTTATGCATCCATTTAAGATTAAATGGGAGCCTTTTCTGGGGGATACACTCTTTTGCTGTAGTTGATCTAGACACTGTAGTCAGCTTCTTCATATCCAGGGTCATAGTTACAAACCTCTGACTTATTTCCTTTACGGTTGTGGTGGGTTTAAGCCTGGCATGGGCAGGTGAGGGTGTCTGAGTGATCTCTACCTTCTCATGTTTCACTCTGCAGTGCCCCACAAGATTTTGGAGCTCTTGGAGCATCTCCTTACCTGATGCTCACCAGGCTAAGGAAGCAAGAGAGCTAAAGGAACAACTAGATGTTTGTCTCCTACCTTTGTGAGGACTTTTTCCATGCATTACAACCTGTAACTCCTACAGCCTCTTTGTTACCGCAAAGAACCTTCAGCACGTGGTGCCTCTCTACAACATAGAGTGCAGAAGCTGCAGAGTTGCACTTCAAAGACGAAACCTGGAAACAAAGTGAGAGAGGCGGTGAGGTCAGCCCAGATGGCAAAGGCAGCCCTGGCCATAGCTGGGGGATGCCGCACTTCTGTCCCAGCTCTGCGCCTACCCTGGTGCAGGCAGCGGCAGGCAGTTGCCTCCACAAAGGGGCTCCCACCTAAGGCAAAAACTCAGTTTAACTACAACTCTCATTTAGGTAAGATTATAAAATAAACCTTTGTCTACCTGGTACGTGTCATGACCCGATAGACTAGTCGAGGGGTAGCAGAATTTGTGGACATGCTTCACTGACACAGAGCTACACAGTTGCTCAAGAAAAATTTATTAACACACCAATGTCCTTAAGCAAATTCAGTAGCACTTAATCAATCCAAAGGTTGTAGCTCTTATAATGTGTGCTAACCATATACTAAGAAAGATACAAAGAATCAAGGAGAGATAGAGGGAAAGCAAGAAAGTTATAAAAACTGTCCAGAAGATCAAGTCAGGTTGTTGGCAGTGGGAAGTCTCAGACCAGATGAGAGGGAGTTCCAAAAATAACATATTTTGAGGCCCCTTTTTATAACCTAAAGTTATAAAACCTTCTACATGTTGCCTGTAGACAGTGGCCCTGAGCCCTAGTCAACAGCTTTATTAGTATAGCAGGCTTCAGACAGATCTGGTATATAACAGTTTGCTCAGACAGATAAGAAAAAGCAAAAGGGACGTGATGAAATACATCTGTGGGTCCTGAAAGAAATGGCAGACGGGGTTGCAAAACCTCTGTCCATCATATTCGAGAAGTCGTGGTGGTCTGGGGAAGTTCCCACTGACTGGAAAAGGGGAAACATAACCCCCATCTTTAAAAAGGGAAAAAAGAGGACCCGGAAAACTACAGGCCAGTCAGTCTCACCTCTGTGCCTGGCAAGATCATGGAGCAGATCCTCCTGGAAACCATGCTAAGGCACATGGAGAATGAGGAGCCGATGTGACAAGCAACATGGCTTCACCAAGGGCAGATCATGCCTGACGAACATGGTGGCCTTCAACAATGGGGTCATGACCTTGGTGGATAAAGGACAGACCTACCTGGACTTGTGCAAAGCGTTCAACACCATCCCACATGACATCCTTGTCTTTAAACTGGAGATGCATGGATTTGACAGATGGACCACTCAGTGGATAGAGAACTGGCTTGATGGTGGCACACAAAGAGTTATGGTCAACGACTTGATGTTTGACTGTAGACCAGCGACGAGCAGCATTCCTCAAGGGTCAGTTTTGGTACCAGTACTGTTTAACATCT
>NW_010232003.1:0-2270 GCF_000690775.1 Eurypyga helias | reverse complement strand
GCCAGAGTTAAACCATGACAGTCACACAACTTTTAACCTGCTCTCCTAGGACCTGAGGCTAATGCAGGCAACTGACTCCACATCATCAGCAGCCAGACATTTCATACAGACAAAGGCAAGCCAAGACAGGCAGCAACTGCCATGTTTTTGATTCTCTCTCTGATCTCTATATCATCAGTTAAGGCAAATAGTTTTGATGCTTACCAGGAAATTCACCAGCACAAGCTTTTGCTCTTAACATATCTCTCAAAGCACTATGTTCTGAACACTTTCTGCATCTAGATGGGCAGGCTTTCCATTTTCTGGACATCAAAGCCAGTGCTTCCTTTTCAACAGCAGCAAACTTGTCTTCCCAGCTACTTTTGTTCCTGCCTATAAGAGGTCTTTGTGTGGAAGACAAGGTCTTCTCAATATTATGTTTGTGGATTTGGTAAGTCTGGCTCTGCTTCCATAGGTAACACAGGAACCCACAAACCCAATGATTTGCAAACAAGGCTTTTGCAGTTTTGAAATTAGCTTGACCAGTCTCTAACCAGGGATGCCCTGTGTTTCAGTCAACATTTTAGATGTGCAAGCTAACAGAGCTTTACCAAGCAGAAGTTTTTTAATGTATAGGGAAATTGTGGAAGAGCATCTTACCTTTGTCTGGGAGTCACATGATTCTCAGATGGAACAGAGGAAGCAGTGAAGACTTTCGTTTCAGAAAGCTGAAAAAGAGTGGGGGGTGGGGGGGAAGGTGGTTTGGTCATACACATGCTCACACTACAGAAATTCCATCTTGGTCATGTACTTTCAGACAAAAGTAAAGTCACACTACCATTACAACCAGCTATGGTGCAGCTCTGTTTAAAGAGACAAACACACTTATTCAAACTTCAGCAAAGTCTCCTCCACAGAATCAAGTACCAATTCTAATTAAAAAGTGTTCGGAAATTTGATCTACTGAACACATACAATGGGAAACCAGTGTAACTACATCAGTTCAGGCAAGAGTTTAACTGAAAAATATACCAGCAGAAAGTCATTAACATGACAGCTCTCATATTATCACTGTAAAGACATAATTTAGGACTCCATAGAGTAGCTCTGATAATTCTTGTTGCAGAAGTCTAACACAGTGCACCATTCCCACTCATTTCATGTATCCCTGTGTTTTACATTTCAGCTCACATCACCAGTGGAGGTATGTTTGCACTCATGTATGTACAGCAAACTAGCATTTGTGGTTCCTTCTTGGCATTTCTGCTAGAGGTGGCAATAACATCTTAAACTGATTGCTCTGTAAGCATGAGTTCAAAAACAATAATAAAGAAAGAACTATGTAATTGCTTATACCAGTATAACCAGTCAGACCATCCACAGCAGAAAACTACTGCTTTCACTATGCTGTTACAATAAAGACAGATAAACACAGACAGCTGGGGAGGGGAAGCTGGTTGCTTGGGGTTTGGGGGGAAATGGGATGATTTTGGTTTGCAGGGGGATTTGTTTAGTTTTTGGGGTTTTTTTAATAGCTTTTCTTTTTTTAAAAAATAATAGTTAAACAGCTACAACTTCCTAGGGCTAATTAATTTATATTGATAGAAATATTTGCAAACCAGAATAGGTCTAAGCCAGTGCAGGTTAGGTTTAACAAGATAGAGATATTCCCATATAGTAATTATATTTTAAATTAAATTTGCACAAAATCACCCTTAACTCTACTTTGGTGTAGCTCTGTATTTAGACTAAAGAATAACTGACCTAATCAAACATTCACAAAGAATCCCTTTAGAATGTGAACATTTGAATATAGTTCTTCCAGGAAATTATGCATTTTTAATAGCATACATTGCTAGCAGCCCAGTTTAAAGGACCTCACAGACACAAGCCAATTTCATCTACCATCCCATGGGCAGCTCTACTGAAAGCACATGTATCCCTGAACACAGTCATCTGATTGGGATTCTCCTATGAAACACTCTTGATTTAAGCAAGATGCAGAAGGGCTGACTAGGAGCAAATCACTTACTACTCAAGGGCAAAATTCAAATGTTTCATATACTCTCCTAGCACCCACTTATGTGGGCCACACTGTGTCATAAAAAAAAAAAAAAAAAAAAAAAAAAAATTAATACCACCACAGTTTCTACCTCCATTCCCTTTCCCTTGCTGCCAATACAATGTATTTTAATCCCATCTTTCTGGAACACAACTCTGTCCTATGCTTAATGCTGCCAGCCCACAACTATGTACTGACCAAAGCAAAGAAAGAATCATAGAATCACAGA
>NW_010232002.1:288-509 GCF_000690775.1 Eurypyga helias | reverse complement strand
CGGTGCCCACCGGACAGTTTCCGCCCGCCCCGGCGAAGCAGCCGCCCGCCTACCCGAAGCAGACGCCTCCCCACGCTTTCCCCAGCTCCGGCCAAGAGATCTACCAGGTGCCCCCTTCCCTGGGCCAAGCGGCAGAGGCGTACCCCGGGGGCTCTGCCACCCCCCCCCAGGATGTCTACCAGGTTCCTCCCTCGGCCCGGCAGGCTCCAGAACTCTCACAA
>NW_010232002.1:0-264 GCF_000690775.1 Eurypyga helias | reverse complement strand
AAGGGCACAAGGCCGGGGGAAAGGTAGGATGGGGGTCCTGGGGGGTGGCAGCACGGTTGCGGGGCGGTCTGCGGCGGCGAGTGGGTGCCGGGGCTGTGGGGGCTTAGCTTCCTGCTGCTGTCTCTTGGAGTGGGATGCCCTTGTGCCCATTGTTGGGGTGGGGGGTTCCCTGTGCTGCTGGCAGGAGTGGGCACGCTGGTGAGGTCCTTGCGGTGGCAAGGCCTACCCAGAATTTGGTGCTTGGGTCCTCTTGGTCTCTTGCCT
>NW_010232001.1:0-334 GCF_000690775.1 Eurypyga helias | reverse complement strand
GCGCATTATGCTGCCGAGCGGCGCGCTGTGCCCTCGTGTCGGTCCGTGAAGTGCTCCAGCCCGGGAAAACATGGCGACGCGTGTTTCCACAGGGGCCTTGGAAAGGGTCTGGTGCTCCGTAAGGCAGGCTCAGGATATGGAGCAGCTGGGACTTAAACGTGCATTAAATCAGGTGCTGGTGTCCCCTGCAAACGTGCTGGCTAATTACAGCTAACGGGTTTAATTAAGACCTGGGCTGGTGGCCATATCTATGGCCCTTCCCATGCCAGGGGGCTGCAGGGGGCCCAGCCCCAAGGAGCGCGGATGCAGACATCGGCAAAGGGGTTCTGGGGGT
>NW_010232000.1:15439-15657 GCF_000690775.1 Eurypyga helias | reverse complement strand
ACCTGAAAGCCACCACAAAGCGCCAACTTTACAAACCACCGCTCATTTTGAGGTGAAATGTTGCAAAATCCAGAGCAAACCACCTCTTTGCTGCGTGCTGGTTGTTTTCACTCCTACCAGGAATCGCTGTGGGCACAAACAGCTGCCCTACGCTCAAGCATCCCCTAAACATTAGCTGCCTGACTCAGGTTTTTTTTTTTTCCTTAACCCACCCTATA
>NW_010232000.1:15082-15380 GCF_000690775.1 Eurypyga helias | reverse complement strand
CTGCTGAAGACTGCATCTCGTGAACGCCCAAAGTTAAAAAGGGGTCAACCGAATTAAAGGAATAAAATAAAAAAATCACATGATGTCACCTCCGTGCAGTAATACGTGCCCTAAAAAAGCAACAATAACATAAACAGACCCCAAAATGTTCTATTTAGACTTGGATTTCTCTCTCCCATATCATGCAGCTGTCCTGGATCATTACCAAAACAGCACGAGAGGCAATGCCACCCCCCCCAAAGCCATGTCATGACCCGCAGGTGAGTTCTGCTCTATCGTGACATTTTTCTAGCATCAC
>NW_010232000.1:11881-15026 GCF_000690775.1 Eurypyga helias | reverse complement strand
GGACCGAGCAAAGGAGAACACCAAAGCATGGGTAAGGAGAGATTGGGAGATGCCACCTACGGCAAGTGAAGCCCCATGGATGCAGAAAAGAGGAAAACGAAGCAGAAAGAAGAAACACAGAGAGGGAAATTTAGTAGCCATGGGCCATAGTGATGGGCACAGCAGAAAGACCTCAATGTTTTTAAGAGTGTGTTACCGAAGGGACAAAGCAGAGGGGATGCCCGGCAACCCCAGCACCACCGCGATGCCACCAGCCAAGACAGGAAGAACCAAAGAGCGGCGCCGGACCGGCACAGCCGAGCGACACGCAGCCGGGCACGGCTTTGCCATCTGGGGCTTTTCGTCCTTGTTTTACTGTAGCCATCAGGTCACAGGGATGGGAGCTTTGCGAGCCAAAGACGTGCCTGTCATCACTCCAGGCTTGAGCATGGCTCCGGTGGTGCGTCTCCGAGACAGGAGCCTGCCCAACACCAGCCCCACTGGCACGCAGGGAATGCACGGGTGAAGGGATGGGAAGACATGCCAGCACAGGAGATGCAACAGAGGCTGTGGAAAACCAAGAAAATGGTAGATTTTGGAGACGGGAAGTCCATGAAAGCTGATGAGCGACTCCAGGGCGGAGGGTAAGAGTCGGCCAACTTCCTTGATCTGGGTAAACCACCAGGCAACCCTCACAGCAAGCGCCAACAAGATCAGCCTTGCTGCGGCGGCGCTGTGGAAGGACCCCGAGGATGGAGAGGGCAACGGACCGGAGCAGGAGACGTGTCCAAAAACCAAGAGCAGGATCAAGAGTGAGCAGGTAGGAAAAAAAGACAAGGAACCAGGGGTGGGACCAGAGAGACGAGCCAAAATTAAGGCAACATCCTGTATCTACCAGGATTTCAACAGTTCCAGAGGCTCAGCAAGGCAGAAACAGACCTCCAAAAAGCAATAAAGAGGGAATAAAAAAAAAAGAGTGGGAAAATCAAAATAAAAATGCTGATGAAAAGAACAAAGGTGCCACTTGGCCGAGTTCCAGGGGCAGTTTCCACACAGGAATTCTAATTCACATTTCACATCAGATAAATGCTAAAAAACATGACTTTTTTAGGAAAGGAGTTCTCAGAAGAGACAGAGAAAAGGAAGAGGACCATTTCATGCGTCTTCCTTCTTTTGGGATCTGCTTTCTAACTTCTTTTTTCTCCACTGCATTTGCTGAGAACCATTTTGAGTTGAGTATTTCTGAATTTTCTACGCTCTGTTTACAAATACAGGCAGAGACAGCGAAGGCATCAGACATCTGCCCGTATTTTCCTCTCCAATCTCTCCGCAAGAAGAGAGCCTTAATTCTTCAATCTCCCAGTGTTTCTGGTCATTATCTACCTAGCACCGTGTGATCAAATTATTTAAAGCACACAGAGTCATTAATTAGACCCTATCTGTTCGCCTCAATTCCTGATAGAGGTGAGTGTACACCCAGGGGTCGGTGTTCATCGTTGGGGAGAGAGGGAATGGAAGTGGGCGCAAGCTGAGCTGGGCATACTGGGAAGGACTGGGCCAACCCAAAGGAAACGGTGATTCACCAGAGAGCGCTAGGTATGGAAATATTCCCATTTAGGACTAAGATGATGGAGTATCCCCAGGAAATCGGTGATGAACTCTTCTATTACAGGCTTGGACAGTGAGCCTGCCATCAGGCGCCCTGTGCCGCTGCTCCAGCACATCCCTGCACCGGCAGAGAGGTGGATGCATCCCCAGCATGCCCCTCAAGAATCCAGGATTTCACCCAGTTCTCCGCATGAACCAGGAAACTCCAGGTAACTGGATGCTCAGCCAACTCCAGTGGAAATGAATGTTTCTGTGACGAGCAGAAAGGAGCTCAGACCAGATTCTGCCTTCCTGTGCTCTGTGGTTTTTTAGGAAGAGCTGGATCCTGATCCGAACCCCGAGCCTCAGACCCATCTCGGGTAATGAATCATGAGCTGTGCCCTCTACGGAAACGCCTCCATCTCCAGGAACGGCGGGAAGCAGGGTGACAGCGGTTTCAGGTGCCGAGACACAATAAAAACAATGAGGAAAGAAAATGTTTGCTTTTTATGTCAGCAGAGACGTCAGTACCCATTAATAAATCTATCTGCTAAATCTACTCTTATTCATGTGGGACATCACCAAGTTAAAGTAAAATAAATTATCTTTAATTAAATGGAATTGTCGTCTTCCTCCTGCTATCATCCCCAATTATTACATCCTAATCAGCCCTTTTGGGAGAAGGCACGAGGGAAGGCTGAAAGGCACATTTACTATAAACAATTTCTCTCTCTGTCAAGAGATGGAAATTTTATTTTAATTATTGTTTAGGACTCTGATTTCTCACCCAGTTTCTGATGAAAGGGATTAAAAGTTGAAAACGCCATCATTCAAAGGAAGGAAGAAATCTGTTGGTGTCCTTGCCGCAGCGCGATTTCCTCCTAGTCCCTCCTACAATTAAAGCCCTGAGCAAAGCAGGAGCAGTTAGAAATGATGCAAGTCATTCATTTCAGCTTCTGCATTATGATTTCCAGAGGGAGATTTACGGTATAAAGTGGGAATGGGGAGGTAAATGCCTTGGGTTGGAGAGGGCGGGCAAGGGATGCTTGGAGACCGGCTCCCGCCTGGATGGAGAGCGCACCGGCGAGCTACGAAGGTTTACTCTCTGCCCAAATCCACGCTTAAAGGAGTTCAAACCCCTTGAACCTCACGTGTCTGGGATGAATCCCGCCTGAAAAGCCGCCTGCGAGCGTTCTGGCGCCCAGGCAGTGCTCGCCTACGCCGTGAGCGTGCTGGGGACAGCGAGAGGCTTTGAGCAAAGCTGATTAACGTCAAGAGTACCGGGACCACGCGACGCCGCGGGGTTTGAAAGCGAACGTGGGAAATTCAGAAGACTGATGCCCGGATTTGGGCTCGGCTGAAGTTTGACTCAAACTCCAACTCTGTCACGCGAAGATGGGCGGACTCAAATCGGGGAAAAAAAAAAAAAAGAAATACTGCTTTAAGGCTCCACCGGTTCGCCGCCCAAGCGGCACACAGCTGTATCTGAGAAGTTGAGTTTGCGGGTGTTTAAAAAGCACTTTGAATGAAGGGTACTCTCGGGGTCTGGCTTTTCAAACACGCTCCGAGTTGTGTTTTC
>NW_010232000.1:7217-11868 GCF_000690775.1 Eurypyga helias | reverse complement strand
CCCCATTACCATGACTGCATGTAAATGAAGCGCTCGCGCCCGCGACTGCACCACAATCCTTTGTACACGGCCGGGCCGTGCAATCACCGTCGCCGTGGCACACAAATCAGGCACACAAAACAGCCCGGGCACAGCCCCGAGAAGAGAGTCTTAAGGGCGGGAATAGCATGATACTCAAACGTGTCCGCATTTGGGGTTGCCATTCCAACCCAGGGGCTCCAGTCAACCTGGACAGCCTGGGGTCACCTGAGAGCGTGCAGACGGAAGCAGCACGGACAGAGAGAGGAAACCCTGCCCAACACCTGAAAAACACCCAAAACCCAAAAAAACCAGCCCTAAAACACAGTTTTCTTTCAGAGTTTAGCTGCTAAATACTACTAATCTCATAAAAAGTATGAATACTGCAGCTGGAGTAACTGCATTTAAAGGAACGCTAGCGATAAATGCATACATTTTGAAAATCTCAGCCTGCCTCAGCCATATTGTAAACAGAACTCCGCTGATCAAGACCTCAACCTCGTTTTTAAGTGTATTTTATTCGCTGGCAGCACCGTGGTCTGGCTCAATTCAGCTTTTACCGAAGCTGGGCATTCAGCAAGGACTTGTCACAGAGCTCTTAGCAAGGCTTGGGCATTTTTATCTGTCCCTGGTTCCAGCTTACTGCTGCAGCCACTGATCTCTTAGGTAAAGAAGAAAAAACGTAACCCAAATTATTTGGAGAGGACACACAGTCACCACCATCTGAACTGTGTGTGCCATTCTCAGCCTAATATTAACCTACCAGAAACCTTCCGAGGGGTTATTTTTAAAATTAAGGCCTCGACTAAAATGTACCAATGACGCCTCAAGTCTTCTCTGAAGTTACTGCTCTTGAACATCCCCAGAAGTGAAGGCTGCGCTGCTCTAATTAAACCTAAGGCCCGGTACGGGCTTTAAACCGCGTTCCCTCTCTCCGCCAATTTTGTTTTCGCTCGCTCGCCGACCGCCGAGTCCCCGAACACGCTCTGAACAACCGCCGGCCAATTATGGAACAAGATCTAGCTCAGATAATAATGGAATTATTCATTGGAGAGAAAATACAGATTATGACAAGAAACGGAACAAGGCGGAATCACTGAATCCCGATTAATTAATGCAATTTTTGAGTTTTTTTTTAAATGCACTTTTTCGGGTGTAGCACTGTTTTCATTTAACGCTGCTTTGAATTGCCGCCTACAGAAGTTAAAAAAAAAAAGGAAAAGAAAGAAACCACAGCTATACAAGCCTGCTGACTTCTTATAAAAGAACCAGTTTTAAACTTGTTTACACTACTGATTCCAAATGAATTCAAGATGGTGGCTAGTTAAAGAAAGGGAGACCATGCCAAGGATTTTGATCAAAGAACTTCAATTCAACAACGTTCCGTTTTAATTGACCACTAATTAAGCTACATTAGTCAAAGAAAAGTCTCTATCACTTCTGAGTAAGGAAGAAAAGAATTCATTTAATCCTGTCCTAGCCCTCCTTCAGCCAGCCTACAGAAAAGCAGCTTCTCAAGTATCAGCCCTGGAAAAGTTTCCAGTATCAATAAGCCCCAAAAATATATTTTTTTGAGAAAAAGAAGCGTCGGAGGAGGGCGAGCGAGCTTTCCCAGCTCGCATTCCTTCCTCCCCGGGGTTGGTGCGGTCTCCCGGGCAGAGGCATTTTCCTGCAGAGAGGAGGACGTGACGCGGGGACAGAAAACGGGGCAAGCTCTCGGCTCGTGCAGGAGAGCTGCGGCACGTGGATGCGGCAGCGTCGGCAGGCACGCATACGTGCTCCGTTTTTGACAAACGACAGAAAAGTCTAGAAATAAGGTCCCCCGTGACCCCTCCCCAGCAGCTCCGGTGACGGCAGGGATGCCACGGCCCCTCCTCACCACGACCGTGGCCTTGGTCACGCACGAGTCGTGTTCAGGAGGGCCAAGTGCAAGTTAGAGAAGAGTCGGCTGCAAACTCAGGCTCTGAAGCGCATCGGGGGATGAAACACTGGTCTTCAGTCCCGTGTCTGTGTCTTTTAAACTCTGCAGGACCAGAGAAATTAAAGGAACCCACCAGACGGCACCGGGAGCTTGCTTGGCGCGGACGGTCGGACACGGCAGCGCCAGGCAAGGTGGTCGGAAGGAACTCTGCAGGTTCACGGCGTCACCGTTCGGGGGTTAAGGAGGGAAGTTTGCGCGGTGCCGAAAACGCCGCCGCGGCTTTGCAGCCCCGTAGCGTGGCAGCGCTCTTTGATGAGGGCTCTGCTCGTGGCCTGAACTCGCGTTCTATTTTATCCTAATGATTTTTGGCAACAAACTACTGCATTTCATAGAATAGAATTTAATGAGTACCATATCTTTTTTTAACATTCTGCCAAACGCTCATTAAAATGCACTTGTTTAGGGTTTTTTTTTTTTCTCACAACGCAATAGAGCTAGCTATATGAAACCAAAATATTAATGCAAATTGGCATTTCTAAGTTTAAAGCGGTATTTGCATAACAGGAACCAAACATGGTGCAAGCTGAAAGAGAGCACACAGCACAAATGCCTCTTAACGCCATAATTATTGCGAGGAGGGAAAAAAAAATTTAAAAAGATGGTTTGTGCACACTATCACGAGCTCCGGGATAAAGCATCTGCCAGTCTGCGACGCCGTTATCTCCCGATGCCCAGTCTCCCTAAGAAGAGTGGCTGAAAAGGCTCCGCGCTCACTGGAACTGATGAGGAAGATAGGTATAAAATGCAATTTTCAATAAATATGAACCCGTTTTATGGAAATACGGCAATCCTAACTAAAAATTACAAGAGGCAGTTGAATACACGGCTGCCAGGAGCACTGAAAGATTAGTTCCTTGGTTGAGAGCCGCAGGCCAAGCCAAAGGTATTGCTGCTTGGATAAAGCAGTCATTAGCTGCAGGAATCACCATCTCAAAGTAAATACGGTTGCGAACCAGACTTTGGCCTCTGACACAGCACATCTTAAATGTGTCTCTGCCACAAGTGGAAAGGAGTTGCTCAGAAAACCAATTACACCCTGCCTATTAGCAAACGGGCGTCATCAGGCTGAAGCGTACCTCGGCCGTGGCTCAGCACTGGAATGAATCTTGAAAGCTTCGCTACGCCTAAACCCCACGAGCAGGCAAAGCCCGGGGTCTGCAGCCGCTGCAGGGGGACAACCATGTGCTCCGTTTGAAAAACAAAGCTGAACAACGCTACAGTCGCTTTCTCAGAGCTGTCAGAAAGAACGGGAACTCGAGAATTTATCCCATGGATGGTCCGTAAAAACCGAGCTGATCATTGCTACGGCGTTAAAGGGTTAAATTCCCACTGAAGGAGAACCCATTCCAGCCCAGGTAGCCCCTGTAATGCCTCCTGCCATTTCTGTCCCTCCATCAAGGGCTCTTCTATCGCCATCATCCCTCAAATGGTTAACGGTTACGTCGGGGCCGCCGGGACTGAACCATTAAACCTTCCAACCGACCTACGTCAGCACCGAAGGGTAGAAACGTTCCGAACTTCCGACCTGCACGAGGTCCCACCTGCGTGCTGGTAGCCTCAAACACACCAACACAGACACAGGAAGTCTGGATTTACAGTTCCCTTCGTTTTTTTTTCAGGGAAGAGTCCCGTGATCTCCTCCAGCTGGGAGTTTCGGGATGCACAGATTTCAGCACGTGAACGTTGCCAAGGAAGCCACTGCATGCGTGCGCACGCTTACGGGAACCTGGTCTGTGTCTTAGTGGGGAGAAACCAAACACAAATAAAGAAAATCCCTTTTTTGTGCAAATGTCCCAGCCTGACAGAAATACCCAGTATCTTACAAAACTGCAGCGGGTGACCTGGACAGCAGGCACTATCCCCCCGGATCAGAGGTTGTCCCACAAAACTAAAACTGCCGTGACTTCCTCTCAGATCGAATACAAAGCTACAGGACACCAAAAGGATGGTGATTTTATTTACTGGATCTTTCTTCCCTCTTTTCCCCCTGCCCCCTCTTAGCACAGTAGAAGTTGCCATGAGAAGTAGTTGAGGCTATAAATAAGACACTGAAAGCAAACTGCCATCCTGCGAGTTCAGAGCATCCCAAATTAGAGGCCTCACTCGAGATCTTCTGAAGCTCTGCAACTGCAACCCCAAAATCACGGCAGATCCTTGCGTGCAATCGGAGCAGCAGAACTCGTTCCCGACTTCCACAGATCTGTGTGTGTGGTTCAGACAGCGAGGGGGGGGTCAGGGGAATTATCAGAACCAGGCTTCTGCCAGAAGTGATTGGCACCAGAGCTGTCTATACACGTGTAATTCTATTTTCCCCGACGAGGTGCCCTCTCTTGGCTTTGGCAGAACCAACATCCCTTCTCCAGCAGACAGATATGTGCCGGCATGGCGCTCGCTCGGTCGGTAACCGGAGGAGATGGGGCTCCCTGGGAATTTGGGAGGGGTGTATGCGTGGTATTTATTTATTCTCAAGCAGGCTGTTATCCCGCGATCCCTCAGACCGTGCTGAATATGAACTCTACAGGGAGATGCTGAACAGTGGTCACCTCCATCATCTTCCTCATCAGAAGAGACCCCCCCTCTAATACACATTGCACTGCTGTGAAAAAGGGCAGGCTGGGGAGAAAAAATGGAGGAAACAACCCAAAACCAAGA
>NW_010232000.1:5837-6989 GCF_000690775.1 Eurypyga helias | reverse complement strand
CATCCACACCATTTGTTGTTGTTTTCCTGGTAAAAACAGCAACCAGTAAGTTTTAGCCCGGAGATGGGGTTTATTTATGAGTCTGAAGTGTCAAATGGTGGGAAAGAAAAAGGGGTCTTAGGTTTGGCCAGTAAACCTGGGAGCACCTGCCGAGGCTGGGGCTCCTGGCCCCCACAGCCCCCGGCACCTCCCTGCAACCCCTGTGAGGGGTCCTGGGACCACGCGTGGGCTCCCGACCCTGCTGTGTTTCATCATGTGACTGCTGGGAAGCGATTCCCATGCCAAAGTTTTCGGTGCTACCCCCCCTCTCTTTTGCAGATGTTCATCGGAAAGGCAGTTCTGCATCCGAGCGGCTGCCCCCATTTGCAGAAGTCATGCACAAGGACATACTGTGAACCCCAGGGCAGGAAGATGGCTGATCTATACGCATCCCTCCCTTTGGTGGCCAAATTTCCTGTAGGACCAGCACCCGGAGCAGCCGGACATCAGTGCTGAGCTGTGCTGGTTGCAGAAACGAGGCATTCACCTTTCCTCAGTAGGCACAGGCAAGGTTTAAAACAGCAGGAAATCTGGTTTTCTGGTTAAATCCCCACCTCTCTCCCCTCTGTCCCAGCCAAAGAGTATTTTTTCCTTCTGGAAACAGTGTTGATTGGGAAAAATCCACAGTCCAACAGCCACAGCAAGCTTGAGGATGGATTTATACAATCACATTGCTGCGAAGCTAGGGGGGGACGCGAGGCAGATCAGGTGTTCAGGAATCGTAGGAATATCAAATCGTTCCGTAACTCTAAATCTGTAATTGTCTAAGCACCTCAAACAACCGCCACTTAAGAGACACTGATAGCCTAATCATTCCTTCTTCGACTCTTTCATTCCCCGTTTTACACGGGGGCAGAGCAACACTGAAGAGCAGCTGAACTGGAATACTTCCTCATTCTCATGCCCAAGGATCAAATTAAGGAGCTGTAGGAAGCAGTGATTCCAAATATTTAGCTAAAATACGGAAAAGCGGAAAGCCGTGAGGGCTGGGGGGCAGCACAGCCCAGGCGTGGGAAGGCCCGTGGCTGGTGACAGGCTCCCCGGCACAGCGGGTGCCTCTAGGCATCTCTCCTTGGAACAGGGTGCTAGAGCCTGGTGGGATGCAGGCACTCT
>NW_010232000.1:5436-5816 GCF_000690775.1 Eurypyga helias | reverse complement strand
GAAAACACACCGGTGCGTTTCGAATTTTGGAGAAGTCGCACTTGACAGCGACGCTATTGGACAGTTTTAGCCTTACCTAGCTGGGATTCTCACCTAGAGCCATGAGACCAGAACAGAAACCCCCTGGAAAACGCGTGTGTGTGGGCAACGGGGCCAGATCCACACACAACCCCTTTCTCCGGGGGTACATTCGCTCGCAGGGCCGCCACGCAGCAGGTAGCTGAGCTCTACCTCTCCCTGTACTTGCACATTTGGGGTGTTTTTTTCTAACATTTCGGAAAGCCTGAGCTGCGAGAAGCAAACCCCCGCCCTAAACACGCCCGCGGTGCCGTCCGTCCCTTCGTCGCTCACAAAGGCAGCCCGAGGAAGCATCCGCGGCG
>NW_010232000.1:0-4029 GCF_000690775.1 Eurypyga helias | reverse complement strand
GGGGGGGAAAAGGGAGAGCCGAGAGGATCCAGGGCTGAAGCTGTGCGTTAGGAAAAACCAGACAGCCCGCAGCACAAAGCACGCATCCCCCCAGAGCAAAGGCCCCGTTCTGCTCCTCCTGTAGCCAACTGGGACTTTTCAAAGTCCCTGGCACCGACTGGCTGTGCCAGCGCAAAGCTGGGTGCCACGACCGGCGGTACCTGCTGAGGTCTGAGCACGCCCTCATCCCACAGACCCGGAGAGACTCTGGGAAACTTTTAAATGAGCCTGAGAATTTCTCCACGGTAAAGAGGGGCAGGAGAGAGGGAGAGAGCAGTTCTGACGTAACGACCTCAGCCATCCCTGACAGCAGATCTTTTGATTAACCAACACTAATAAATACAAACACTTTCGATATGAAAACCCCGGGTACACACCGGTCAAAACCAGCTTCTGGCTGCACACGAGATTATTTTCACCAGAGCTCACTGTGATTTTTATTACCCAGTGCTGGCAGTGGCGTATTAAAATACACGTATGTGGCGCTGGAATTCTGAAAGGCTGATTTCAGTAGTCTGTCTGAAAAAAGTAAAGCTAAAAACCAGCTGAAAGACGCACTCGCAGGCCCGCGAGCCTGAGGAGGAAGGCCGAGCGCTGGGCAGCAGACCCAAACCTCGGCCCAGCCGCGCTGCAAAGTGCGGCCCGAGGGACGAGCACCCGGCTTTTCACCACATCATCTTTACAAAAAACCTACTTCCCCTTTTCATTTTCTCAATAAAAACAAGAATAAAGGGAGAGCGATAGAAAGGAAGGGCGGTTCTGCACAGGGATTTTGTGCCCGGAGCAGTTTCCCCCTCGCATTTGGCTGAGAGGGTGATGGACGGTGCGGTACCTTCCCCA
This sequence comes from Eurypyga helias, assembly GCF_000690775.1. Lineage (NCBI taxonomy): Eukaryota > Metazoa > Chordata > Aves > Eurypygiformes > Eurypygidae > Eurypyga > Eurypyga helias. The sequence goes on along the minus strand of NW_010232000.1, from coordinate 3,150 downwards.
GCGCGCTGCAGGCACCGCTCTGCCGTCCCCTTTCCTGCCACCCCCATCAGGCTGAAAAACTTCAAAGGCCGCCTAAAAAACCCACAATAATAATAATAATTAAAATAAAGAGTCCCACTAGCAACACAGCGTCGTAAAAATCAATAAGAAACTGGCCAACACGGCCTAAAATATTCACTTTTCAAAATAAATTCCCTGTGCAAAAGCAGCAAATCCCACGTCTCCCAAGTGCCACGGCAATTTTACAGTAAAGCAAGTGTAATGCAAACCAGATTTATACCGAAACAGGAAACAAACAATTCTTCTGCACAATTTCCTGTAGATCAATTGGAAAGGTATTTAAAGACCGCACCAGCCATCAGATCTTTTGTTAACCGCCCCCCCCCGCCCTGCCCACAAAAAAGCAGCTCATAATATACACTATTATCAAACGTCAACACCCTAACATCATTTTCCATGTCTACCATCAATCCCTAACCAAATAAAACGCTATTTATAATTTATTTCCGAGGGAAAAACCTCACGGTAGTGATTTCCAAAGTGGCACAAAGAGGTGAAGTTCACTTCTGATCAGCATATGCAAAGCATGTTTTAAACTAAGACGCAAGGCAACATCCTGCAAAGGCACTAAGCTTGAATAATTCCTAAAATATTTCAGCAAAACCCAGCCTTGCAAATACGAGGCCACTTCTACTTCCCTCACGTACAGCAGGACGAGAGTGATCAGACCTAAATTTTAATTGAATCAGAAGGTATCCTGAGCCCTAAAACCAGCGCTACGGCTATTGCTGCAAACTCCAAGGTCCCGCAGAAATTCCTGCTATCTCCCTTCCCTCCCCCTGGCAGGCAAAACACCAAGCAGAGTGTCAAAATGCGTGTATATACATAACTAATGCACAGTTACATGTATACGGTTACACGTAACTGTAACTTCAAGCTTATTTGTAAGTAGAACAAAGTTACACAGAACAAAATTTTGTAAATGATGACTATATACATTATATACATTTTTATTTTTTTATATAAAATACAAATTTCACATATGTCAAAATACGTATATAGTCATAATCCCCAAAATTTTCTGTTGTTGTTATCAGTAAGGAACCTACAAGCTTCTATTAATTTTCCATATAAACACGGAGCCCTTCCATAAACCCCTCAACTATGGGAAAAAAGCCCTCGAGGTTTTGGCTTCCTACTCACCACCCCAAAAAGAATCAGCAGTTCTGCGGCCACGCGTGTGCACACACACATATGGATTTGAAATCACGCAGCCTGGGCTACCCCTGCGTGGATGCAATTTGAGGACGGGGCTGTAAATTCAGTTTTTACTCCGGTACAAAATCCATCCCTACGCTTCGGAAAGAGTTGAAAGCGTCTTGTAACTCTGGCTAATAAATATTATTTTTATGATCGGTGTGTCAGTACTCCCAATATTCCCAAACAACCGAAACCCCTGACATTTCTTCAAACAAAGAGGCAGCCGTAAACATCCCGCTGAATTCCTGCCGGTTCAGCCAAAAAAAAGGGGGCAAGAACAAGGGGCTCTCGTTTCGATTTCGAGATTTCCTCCTCGTGCTCAAAAAACAACTTTCTCCGCGCCGTCCCCAGAGCGACGCCAGCCTCGTGCCATTCACAACTCCTCACTTGTCATTATTAAGCGTGGTGCATGGAGTTATTACACTCCTTGGCCTAGCCTATTAGCAGGAACGATAGCACAGAGCATTCATTTTCATCTAGGAACTTTATGGAGTTGAAAAGCTTTATAATAAGAAAAGCAGACAGAATGTAAACAGGAAAAACTCATTAGCGTTTACTTTTTGTGATTTGATGACTTGACAAATAACTATTTCAAAACAACTAGTTTGAGAGATGGCTGGAAGCTTGTTAGGATAAAGCAAAAAGAGCAATTACAATAATTATAGGTTTCCCTATATGATCTAACACATGCGCACGGTGGGAGCTGATGACGGGATCTTAAGACACCATTAAAAGAAAATTTTACCACTTTTGGTTTGCATTTGCAATAATTTCTCCTTTACCCTTCCCCGCACTTAAAATATATCGTCTCTGACCAAATAACCCTTTATTAAAATCCCAGCGAGAGGCAATTGAAAATGAGCAGCTCCAAAGAAATCGAATTTCGACGAATCCCGCGTCCGTGCCCCCATACCTTGAACCACCGGCGCCACCGCGGGCGAGCAGAAGCGACCGAACGGCTCCCTGTTTCACTGCTTCCGACGTAATCAACGCCTTCATCTAGTTAATCACAGATAATAGCACGCCGCTTTAATTCCTCCACTAAAACGCCTTTTTTTTTTTTTTAATTGATTTTTAGGAGGGGGAAATAAAAAGTGAAAGAGCCCAACACTTACGTACTAGACCACCAGCGTGATCACCCAGCACCAGCTCATCTTTACGCTTTTATTATCTGACCCTGGTGGTTTTGCTACGGTTTTGAAGATTTCTGCGAACCAACCATCCTCTATCCCATGAGACGCGAAGGAAAAGATTTCTTACCGATGACCACCGGTAAACAGTCAGAAGGCAGAGAGCGCTGCCCCGGAGACTGAGCACTCCCCAAACACCCTGCCAGCGCGGAGTAAAAAGAGATAGAAAAAAGGCAAGTTGCAGAAAACATGTTCTGCAAATGTCACGTTTGTGGCAGTTGAATTGTTTTCTGGCCGTTTTTGTGAGTCCTGCACCCTCTTCCCACAGAACTTTGGGTCAGGGAGGGGGGGGTTGGAACGATTCTGCATTTATTTTTTTCTTCTTTTGTTTATTCCCAGGGAAGACCTGCTTCCGCCGCCCGCTCGCAGTTCAGAGAGTTCAAACTGGATTTAAACAAGTAATTGACTTGTCACTGGGAAAAAAAACGAGGGAGGGGGGGGAATAGAAAAAAGGGGAGGAATTGAGAACTCCTGCAGAAGGAAACTCGTGCGAGACAGCAACCCCTGCCCCGGGGCGAGAGCGGGGCAGCCCCGCAGGCGGCGGGTCCTTCCGACGAGGCGTCGCGAGCAATTAATGCATGGCATCCCCGATCTCCGCACGATGCCTTGGCACCGCGTCAAGAGCCGCACAATGCGGAACCGGAGCCAGAACAATGCCGGCTCTGGAAACCACAAAAACCTCTCGGTCAAGTGGACGCAG
>NW_010231999.1:5148-10368 GCF_000690775.1 Eurypyga helias | reverse complement strand
GTCTGTGATTCTATGATTCTCCAGCAGAGAAGACAGAAAGTGTGTGGGTGGCTGCTGAGTAGAATCTTCAGCTCAGAACCTCGGTGTATTCAACAAAGGCAGCTTCAGCTTCTAGTGCCATTGTAAACTCCCGTTCCTAAGGAAGATGTTTGCTGGTATGAGTCTTAAAAGAATGCCTAAGAATTCAGTGCCTGTAAAAGAGGCAGCATCCGGGAGCAGATGATACCGATTTCTTTTCTCACTAGGTGGAAAAAACCCGACATTTTCTTCTGCTTCGTGAAAAGCTTGGTGACAGCATCCCCAAGTCCCTGAGTGACTCGTTGTCTCCCAGCATGAGCAGTGGAACCCTCAGTACCTCCACCAGTATTTCCTCACAGATTTCGACCACAACGTTTGAGAGCGCTGTGACGCCCAGTGAGAGCAGCGGCTATGACTCGGCCGACATAGAGAGCCTGGTGGATCGGGAGAAAGAGCTGGCCACCAAGGTAGGACATGAGACAAGCATCTCAGGTCTATACTGAGGTGAAAGGTGGTTGATGAGCTGCTCAGATGGCATGGTGAATATCCAGTATTGGGTGGTTTCGTGTGCTCTGCCCTGACGTGGTCCATTCTCACCAGCCGGTGCTGGTGGCTGGGTTTGTGCTGTGGCTGTACCTCTTCCCCTTCATCAGTACTTCTGTAAACAAAACTGTCTGATTTTATCAAGGGAAGTAATTATTCCCATCTTCTGGGATTTTTCACAGCGGTTTAGAATTTGTTTATTCTTTCGTGAGCTGCCAAGTGTGCCTTGGCAAATTGCCCCTTGTGTTCCAATTTCTCTGACAATCTAACTGTAAAATTCTTTTTCTCTGTGTGTCGTTTGTTTCTTCCCCTCCCCACCTCAGTGTCTGCAGCTTCTTACTCACACTTTCAATCGGGAATTTAACCAGGTGTACAACAGCATCAGCGATTGTAAGGTAAATATTTCATGCAATACACTATATTTGTAGTACACTAACAATATATTTGTAGTTTGTGGAGTCTGTTGATACTATGAAGAGGCAAAATATATTAATTCTCTTTATTTTCAGTCTGTTGGAAGCTTTTGGCTCTTCAGCATCAGGTTGCAAAGACTACTGCAGGGATTTGAAATGGTGTGAACTGGGACTGTAGTGTAGCTTCTAGTTTATTGGCAGACTGGAAGCGCTCTTTTTTCATACCCTTTCCCTATTTTAAAGGATAAATTGGCTATGTTAAAATTCTGACTCTAAGCACAGGGGTCGCCAAGTTGCAAACTGGATAGTCTAATACTCTGTTGAGGAAGTTGGGGTGTGAGCAGTCAGAAGTGTAGGACATGGATAACAAGCCGTGCCTACGGAAATGCCACTGCATTTTCACCCCCAGATGGGTCTGTGATGACTGTGAGCACAGATCAGACCACGGAGCAGGGAAATGGCTGATAGGATTCTATTATCTGGGCCTTCTGCATGCTGAATGCTGTGTTGGATAGCTACAGGAAAAGCCTCCCCTGTAGTACTTGGCCTGTATTTGTCGTTGCAGTTGTCGGATATTTCCCCCATTGGGCGGGACCCATCAGTGTCGAGTTTCAGCAGTGCCACCCTCACCCCTTCGTCTACCTGCCCCTCTCTGGTGGACTCACGGTGTAATTCAGTCGATCAGAAGTAAGTGTAGGGGGTTAGTAGAAAAACAGTCCTTCCAGTGCTTCACAGGTCAGTCTTTCCTGTGTTTTCTGACTTACTTTTTCTGTCCCTTTCTTCCTTCTCCCTACTTTCAGATATTTCTCTGTACAGCCTCCTTTGCCTTATCTTCTCCAGTCACTCTGTACAATTATCTTTCCCCATTCTGTTCTTTTGAAGCTTTTTTTTCCTTTGTGCTGAAAGAACAGGCAGATGAGGGTCATTCCAGTCACCAGTGCATCCTCAGTGTGTAGAGTCCCCGAGGTCTGCTGAAAAGACCTACTAACAACAGCCCAGAATAAACCAGTTGGGCCAGTAATCACTGTTTATCTTTCTCAGCTGTATTTATAGAAGGTATTTTTGGTGAAATTGGGAGTAACTACTTAGTGAAAGACATGGCATTTGTACTTGCTCAGTTTAACATCCCTGAGAGGAGGAGTGCAGACAAAGTAGTACATTTACATCAAACCACAGTAAGACATATGTCTGTGTTGTGACTCTGTTTGGCAAGAGAAATGAGGGAGAAGGAGTAGGGAAACAACTTGTTAGCAGTTATTCTAACTTTTATTCCATAGATTTCAACGGAAATGCTATTTGATATTGTACAAAAGGCTCCCAATGTCATACAAAAATTCTGGGCTGGAGGATGGAACTTGTGAGACAGGCCAGGCTGTAGATGCACTTGAAATCCCATTTTCACATTCAGTTGGTTTGTTGTGATTTACTTTTCTTTCTCTGTGTTTTTAAAGGACACCAGAAGCAAATTCTCGTGCCTCCAGTCCCTGTCATGAGGTGGAGCAGTTCCAGATAATTCCTGCGGTAGAAACATCCTATCTTGCCAGAGCTGGAAAGAATGAATTCCTAAACCTCGTTCCTGATATTGAGGAAATCAGACCAGGGTAAGTTTTGTGTTGTCGTGTGATCGTGGCTTCCTGACAGCGGTCACAGGGATGTTCTGAGATTTGTAAATTCTTTGCCCCATTTGAGGAAGGTAAATTAAACAGGTGATGGCAGAGCTGCAGAGGCCTGTGCGATGGAGGCAGAACTGGTGAAGGTTGGGATGATATTCCATCTTTGCAGTATTCATTCTCTGCACCTACATAATGAACAGGATTTCTAGTGACTTAAACGTCTGTTATCATCAAAACTGTGGCTGAAGCTCACTGAAATAGAGATCTTTGTGGGTCCTCCTTTCTGTCAGACTTGGACGTAGTTCCTTGAGACAAAATTCAGCTTGCTGCAGAACTTTCTTGTCGTACTGTTGCAGACAAGTCGGCTATTAAGAACCCAGTGTCTTACATGGTATTTTACAGTTAATAGATACTCAGTAGGTGCCTTATTTAAGGGAAAATGTATTCCTGTTTAACTGTGGGTTTGTTTTGGTTTGTTTTTTTCCAGCTCTGTGGTCTCAAAGAAAGGATACCTCCACTTCAAGGAACCACTCTCCAGCTCCTGGGCCAAGCACTTTGTGGTGGTTCGTCGTCCCTATGTTTTTATTTACAACAGTGACAAAGATCCTGTAGAAAGAGGAATCATAAACTTATCCACAGCTCAGGTGGAATACAGTGAGGACCAACAGGCAATGGTGAAGGTCAGTCTGAGAGCAGGAATGTTACGGGTCGTAGTGCATCCGCACCGTGCTGTCTGAGGAAAATGCATGTGTTGGAGAATGTCTGGCATCTGGTGATTCTGCCCCCAGAGCTCCTGGTTTGTTTGGGGTTTCTTTTGCTTTGGACACAGTTCTACAAGAGAGCGAAGCTGACTGCTGTTACGCATCGTATTTGCTTGTACGGGCGTGTGTTGGTACCATCACCCTCTGTGTGCGGCTTTTGTAGTTTTGTTTGTGTGGTGTTTTGGGGTGGTGTGCTTTGTTTCTTTCTAAAACCAAAACCCAACACACACAAACACCCTGCAAGGAATCAAATTAACCTCACTGGTCTGACCCAGCAGCTCTGAGAATCCAGACTTGTGAGTTAAAACTGTATTTTTGTAGAAGATGCCCCGTTTGACTGCCTAATCTGGAAATGACCGGTGAATTTTAAATGAAAGACTTCAGGTCTTGTGGCGTTTAGGAACGGGACATCGCAAACTCTTCCTGAGGGATGAAATGTGCATCAGTTTCTGTGCTTGGAGACTTCAGTATTTTGATTTGTCCTTAATATTGCAGACACCCAACACATTTGGTGTGTGCACAAAGCATCGTGGGGTCCTGCTCCAGGCCATCAACGACAAGGACATGAATGACTGGTTATATGCCTTCAACCCCCTCCTGGCTGGCACAATACGGTAAGAGGCAGCTCCTGGGGGACGATGCTGCAGTGCGTAGGGAGAGGGAGACGGTCGTAAGCAAGGAGGCAGGTAGTTTGTCACACAGTTTAATCCTCTTCTGGAGAATCTGGCAGGCTGGGTGAACTGAAGGAGGGAGGGGGGTGGGCAAAACACCAAAATCGAACCAGCCCTGTGTTCCAGGAAGTGCAGAGGCTGTTGCTGTGGCTTGTGATGTTCTTATGACGTACCCCGTTTGAACATGTGTGCCATGCATCATGCAATTGCACTTGGAGGCCACCTTATGCTGCTCTTTTACAAAACTTATAAAGCTTCTTACAGCCTGTGTGCAGGCGGCTCTGGGCTGCCTTTTCAGTCTCTTGCCTGTGGGCTAAAGCCGAAATTCTCATTTCCTTCCCTTTTTTGAACTTCTCTAGAAGCCTTCCCTTTCACACAGGTCACAGACATCCCCTGCTAGCTGGAGAGGTTCTGCAATGCTACAGTAGCCCTTCCTTTCAGACAAAACAAAACAAAAAACCCACTAAGCTATTGCTGTGCGGTGTTAAATGATGTCTTAACAGTGCAGTCCTTAAAAGTTCCAGTCTTCCTTTAAAGGAGCACGGCAGAAGTGAGAGTCCTTTTTCATTACAGCCCTTAGAAAGTAAGATTTAGCAAGCATATGGGGTAAAGGAGGACTATACAAAAGGATTTAAAAAAAAAAAAAAAGGGTGGGCAAACTGTGGGAAGGGAAGAAAAACAAACTTCCAGAATTCAACGAATACTTCTCCATTTCTTTCTCGTGCAGGTCAAAACTGGCTCGGAGACGCACGGGCCAGCTGAAGTACTGAGTCCATGTAATGTTCTCATCTGTTCTCCCTAACTCACCTTCTGATAGATGAAGTGTTACCTCTCATTTTCTCTTTGTGATTCTTGACAGTTTCTCTTGTATGTAATCCTGTGGCTTACCATCCCCTGCCTTCCCGACTCCTTCAGCACATTTTTAGGTATTCTAACCCTACCTTGTTTCTTTTCACTTGTACTGAGAATCGTACTGGTAGCATGTGGCCAAACAAAAAGAGAAAGAAAAAAAAAATCAAAAAAACCCGAGTGATTATGCACGACTCTAAAAAGAAAAAAAAAACCTTTTTTTTTTTTTACAGTAATTGTTTTCCCATTCCAACTGACCTTTTGGTGTCTGTCCCACTGTCCATTACTGTCTGTCTAGGCTGCTGCGAGGTTTTTCATTCAGTGTGTGACTTGGCAGTAGTCACTGGCTCCC
>NW_010231999.1:4869-5122 GCF_000690775.1 Eurypyga helias | reverse complement strand
AAAGAGAAATTCCTCTGTGTAGACGTTACCCAGCCAGGAACTGCAATAGCTCCTCAGGCGTTCTGGATCCAGCCTCTCATTTAAACTGTTGAAAGCCGATATTGGACAAATCGATCTGGGCAGACTGGATTTTGGACTTGGTGCAAGTTTTTGAGTTTCCAGGGTCCAACAAGCTAAGGCACGAGCTGGAAAAAGAATGGGAACAAACCCAGAGGGGCTGGCGAGAGTAATCTGCCCGTAAACTCGGGCTGTG
>NW_010231999.1:0-4819 GCF_000690775.1 Eurypyga helias | reverse complement strand
CCCAGAACTCGCTCCTCCGCCTCCGAACTGAGCTGAGGAGATGGAACTTGTGCTGATGTGAGGAAAAATAAACCACATCGCTGGAATACTGGATATAATCCCTAAGGTTTTAGATGCTCAGCCTTGCATTTGACAGATGGGAGAGTGTTAAGCGGAAATGGAACGGTGGGGTTGTTCCCCAGAGCGCTTCACGGAGATCACCACGGGAGGGCAATATCTCCTCCTGCTTTTCATCCCGACTTCGGAGTTTCTGCAGCAGCAGCTCTTCCCTCTGGGAAGAGACTCACGGTTGTCATCGGGGCGTTAGGGCAGAGTGCTCAGCTGCAGCATGTTGAAGGGCCTGCTTTACGCATGCATCCCTCTAATTCCCAGACGGCATCCCATCTGTCCTGGGGAAAGCATCCTCTGTCTACAGAACACCCCCTAGACCTAGCACGTGCAGTATTCTCCAGGGAAGAGCAGGACACGTTCCGTTCGGAATAAGTGTTGGATGTCTGCTAACTTCCCTGCTGCAGTTGTCATCAGCCAGACGCCCCGGGGAGCCCTGAGTTCAGCATTAATCCTTCCTGGAGGACGCATCAAGCGGTCTCTGGTCCCGGGCAGTGGGGAGCAATAATTGGCAGCTTGGAGATGAGCTGGGCGATGGTGGCTCCTCACATACAACATCAGTTCTCCTCGTGGCCCGAGTTTTGGTCCTCGCCCCAGGGAAGAAAAGCAGGAGGAATTTCCTTCCTGAGAATTGAACTCCGCTGTCTGAGTTAGGTTTTCAGGGCTGTTGCGGGGGGTGGTTTCTTTTCTTTTACTGAGTTTCAGGCTGCTGTGCTACACTCCCCTTGCCCACCCTGAGCACTGACAGGGCGGCTGCGATCCTGGGGAGCGCATCCTTTTGTCCTGAGGTTCCAGCCTCTCAAGGGAGAGGCGAAAGGCTTTACTTGCACGGCTAGAGCAGGCACATCTGGGCACACTCCAGCTCAAGTGGGTCGTTCTAACTCCGCTCGCTCATCAGCAGGTCATGCCGTGCGCTGGAAAATCCGTGGCCAAAAGCCTACGTGGGACTGGCATCAGCTGAGTGATTTTTTTCAGCTTGATGGGGTTTTCATTCTTCAGTGAAGTGCAGTGCGTAACGAGACCTAAAAGCGTGGTTGGCAGAGGAGCAGGGGGATGGAGTCTGACGCTTGCTAGGACACACCTTTGTACCTTTTGAGATAGCACTCGGCCAGGTAACGTGCTGGTGCCATCTCCTGTGGCCCTCAGGTGTGTTTCGGAACTGGAAGCCAGAGGGAGGGAGCAGCCTGGGGACCCAGAGGCATGATAGGGATTTTCGTTATCTTTTCTCCTGCTTTTGTCTTGTTTAACCGTGTGTGACTCCATACGGTGACGATATTCCTGTTACGCAGTGGATGATAACGCACTTCCAGGGTGTGGGCAGGGAAGGCTGCTGGTGCTGCAGGAGGGCTCCCCAGGCTGGAGCCAAGCCAGTCCCAAGAACGAAGTTAACGTCCAGCTCGAGGCTGTTTCTGCCATCACCATCGTTTGTAATGAAAGCGGGAACGGTTTGGGGAGGGGTAGCAATTTCAGTGCTGGCAGTTTGTGACCCACTGAGAACGTTTTAATGCTTATCTTTTTTCCTTTTTTTAACTAGAAGAAAACTAGTTTGCTAAGTCTTTGCTTTGGATAAGCCAGAAAATGAACTAAGGGGGTGTAGGCATTGCACAGAAACATGATGAAGGGATCTTCCCTTAAAAGCAGGGAGAGACGGATGCTTGTGTTCTGCAGAGCTGCAAATCTTACCTCCGTGTCGATAAATGTTCCTCTTCTCTCCAAAGACTCCAAACAGCTTCTGATGACTTGGTGTCTGTGTGGATAACAGATCATCAGAAGAACAAAAATGTGTTTTTAAGCATCAGTGTCTCTTCAAGCTGCATCATGTGTGACAAAAGAGATCCTTGAAATGGGCATTACTGGTTTTGGGTAATGGCATACAGTTGGTTTGACACTAGTTACTGAAGCCGAGGTTGAGACCTCAGTTTCCCTCCTTCAAACTGGACTGAAATCCATCCAAGTTTTCATTAAAAGGATAACAAAGAAAAAAAAAAAAGTGGATTTCCGTTCACTTTAAAGCTTTTTTGATCTAGCCCAGTATGTTAGAAATTTTTTAGAAACAGAGCAAGAAGGGAAAAACGCGCAAAGCTGCCTTCTCTTGACACGGGAAATCCCACCCTTGGGTGCCTGCTGCGTGCATGGGACGTCCCGGAGTCAGACAGCTCTTGGGACTCCGCCACCGGAGACGTGGCGTCACGCTGTGGGCCTGCCAGCCCACTGAGCGTAGCACTAGCAGTAATTCCTTGGGCATTCCTTGGAGAGAATGAGTGGGAAACCGTGCTGGGGTTTGGGTTTTTGCGTTTCTCACTGAACGGAAGGAGAAAATGACCTTTTTGTCTCCATTGAAAACCCCGTCGTTGGTGTTGGAGCTTCCTGGGTATTTTGAAACGAAATGAAACCTTCTACACTGTTTTAGAAATGCACTTTAAGTACCTTTTTAAAGAAGATTCCTATGTTCTGGGATGCAGAAGGGACAGGAATAATATTTGCAGACCACATAGAAAGGGTTTTTCGGTCAGTGTCTAATAGTCCTTATCACTGATCAGCAAGGTATTTCAAAGCAAAGACTTTGCTTTTTGCTGCTTGTTATCTAATTTACCGGGGTTTAATTTTATGTAATGTATTGTATATTTATACATCTGTAATTAATTGCACATTAGGTAAGCAAGAGGATTAGCTTCGGAATAACACCCGTCGGTACTTCACAGCTAACACTGGCTATGCGTAGGCATCTTTCTGGTACTCCTGCACTCGTAGTTCGTGCTCGTTGATGCTGTGGCGGGTGTTTTTGTTGAGGGTGCAGCTGTTCACCTGCTGCTCAGAGGGAGGATACTCGTGCTGCTCCGCAACGGTTCGCTGAATGTACTTTAAAATGGGTCTCTAACGTGCGCGTGGCATCTCTCCATTGTGGTTAATAACCCAACTACGTGGTCTGAACTGTACTGTATGTAGCAGGCATGTATTAATTTTGTGCTTCCTTGTTTAAAAACATCAGCTGTTCAAGAACAGGATTGACTTTTTTTTTTTGTTCAGAAGGCCATTTATGCGTTCTAAGTATTTGAAATTAAAACCAGCCCAACACTAACCAGATGATTGTGTCCAATGTTACTTGGAACAGTTTTAAATTAACAGGATCAGCTGTGTATTCAGAAAACTGAGGGTATGGAGCTCCTAAGTCTTCAGTTCTTCATGTTGCCAAGTTAACGGCCTGATCCTGAGCAGAACTGAACTACCTCTTGCTTGCCTTGGAACCAGGGAGTAGAAGCAGGAGTGTTGAGCCATCAGCATTTCCCAGGATCAGTTCTTAATTTTCCACCCTGCTTGTTCATACTTCATGTGCAGTTCATTAAGGTTCTTGAATTTGGGCCTCCGACATGCTGTTTGCACTGAAACACATCCTTTCTTTAATTGCGGCCCTCGTTTCCCTGTCCAATCTCTCTGTACACAAGGTATACAAGGGATATGCTGTATAAGTGGCCTTCTTGAACAAATCTCTGCAAACTGATTTCATCCCAGCGAAGGAGTGTATCAGCAACACTGTACATTAATTTCAGGTTTTCATTTTCTTATTTTATTTTGTAAATATATCTGATATTTGGAGCTTGAGTATACAAAATGTAAATATAGTTCATGTATTTGTACTAATTCTGATCCATTTGCTGTATAGCCTTAGGTGTGCAATGCAGATATCTAACCGTGTATGGTAACCTTGCACCACTGAATTGGTAGTGAAACAATAAAGGTACAACCAGTGCATTAGCCGACGCAGCGTGTGCTCCTTTCAGCAGGTGAGTCGTCGCTTGCTTTCCCGTGTCCTGAACCAACTTCTGCTTCTGTGACACGGTTCAGCTCTTCTTGAGAAAGATGAGGGGCCCTTCTTGCCCTTCCTCATTCTTCTCCCATTGATACGCAGCATTTCTGTGTAGTCTTTTGGGATGCTTTCAAAAGATTCTTTTGCTTGAAAGGTAAAAATAAGGGTGTCCTAGTGCTGCCAGTTCTGTGCTTCCCTGGGGATGACCATTAAAACCGACGGGAAGCGTGTGAAATCACGCTACCAAAAAACGACAGCGGAGGAAAAGGCACCAGCTCTGCGGACGCGCCGGGGAATCCCTGTGAACCCATCTTGGGCTGGAAGTGGGAAGTTCTTCGCGGCTTTGAACAGTCAGGGTGAGGAAACTGGACACAAAAGCTTTTAAGCCCCGCAGGAATGGGCTACCATTTGCTGCCAAAATCAGCTTCATGAGGGCAAAACGCTTTCACCAGGCTTGGTCACCGGGAAAGCTGCCGTGGGCGGCTTCTTGCAGGTCAGCCCGTGCTTTTCAGTTGGGCACCCGGGTAACGTGTTACCTCTTCTGCTCGCTCTCCCGACGGCTTGTTTAGCACTTCAGGGGAGCCGCTGCTTTCACATTCATTCGCTCTCGATGCCCAAAACCAAGGTGGGCCGAGACTTGGATGGGTCGGCTTGCGGCCCGTCTCTGGTACAGCCGGACGTGGCTTTGCCGCGATGCGAAGGCACGAAACCAGGTGCCTCCGCTCCTGCCCGATGCTCGAGGCTGGGCAGCTTCACGTCTCTTGCCCGATGGGACGGACCCCTCGGCGACAAACCTGGCTGACACCCGAGGTGCGACCGCAGGGGCTCAGCCAGGCGCTGCCCGCAGCCGCGCTGGAGGCGAGGAATGCGGGAATGCTGTATCGCCAGGGAAAGGCCGAAATCCGC
>NW_010231998.1:1884-2089 GCF_000690775.1 Eurypyga helias | reverse complement strand
CCCCAGCTGAGGCGAGCTGGGGCAGGACCTCAGCTGCCCCGGCCCTCACCTCTGCTGCCTTCCGGAAGCCGGGCTGCTCCTCCGGCCACAGGCGAGCTGGGGTCTGCGGCGGTGCTGGAGAGGAGGGAGATGAAGGGGGAGCAAAGCGACGCCCTGGGCAGGGGCAGGGGACCGCTGGAGGCGGCAGGGGGGCTCGCTGGCCTTT
>NW_010231998.1:0-1395 GCF_000690775.1 Eurypyga helias | reverse complement strand
ACGTTAAGGAGCCATGAGCGCGGCTCTTCTACGCGGCTGAGAGACAGACGATGGCCCATGTCACGCTGGGGTTGCACGCGGTCACGTGGAAGTGACCAAACTAAACTACAGGTCGTTGCATGGAAATCTGTACAAGGAGAAAAAAAAAACTGCAGGAGAAGCAGAGAGCGTCTTGAATTCAGTGCTTAGAGCAGAGACTCGACTATCAGACAGCGTACCATGCAATCCCCAGCTCTTTCTGCGTATTTTTTTTCTCTGGGTTAAACGTTCAGAGGAAAAACAAAATGTAGATTCTTTTGCATAAACTCAAACTGCTGTATTATATAGTACAGTACAGAAAGTGCAAAATATCGCCCCATCAGATCAGATCCGCATCTGATACGGTCAAGTATGGCTCATGCTCTTCATGCAAGACGACGCAATCGGAATCAAGACCCTCATGTACTGCTGTGCAACTTCAAGTAATGGAACGCTGTCGTTCCCAAGCCTCCGCGCCCGTTCAGTCCCATCTGTCGGGATACTGTTAGGGTTTGTTAGGAGGGGGGAAGAGGAAAAAAAAGGTGTGTGGGGAAAGGGAAATGAAGCATCTCAAAACTGCGTACGTTACTGTATTTATGCTTTACCACAGGTTTGTCACTAGTCCTTGTTCAGTCCGAAATCTTCGAGAAAATCAGAGTCCTGTGGAGCCCATGGAGCAGGCAGGGCAGCACCGTGCCCCGGTGAAGCAGCAACGTCCTCCTCCCTGCGTGGAACTGCTGGAGCACTCCTCCTTTTCTGCCCCCGCTCCCGCCGGGTGCCGCTGGCCGGGGCGTCACAGGGAGGTGTCCGGGCATTCAGCCTGAAGAGACACTCCAGCCGCCTGACACACACCAGCATTTATGGATCTCCAGCTCTTCCCCATAGGCCAGCAGTGAACAAAACCCCCAGTATCTTCCTGCCCCACCCCACCACCCCCACTTTATTTTTTAAATGCCAGGAGATGCAGATAATAAATTCCAGGATTGGCCTTGTATTGCTCAACACACAGCTGCTACGTACCTCCACACACACGCACACGCACAAATAGCCTGGGAAAACCCCAAATCAACCCCACATCTCTAGAGAGGACATTTCAGAGCCAGTTTCTGAGGTAAATCTACTATTTTTAAAAAAGTCACCGAATTCTGTACACTTTGTTTCTTTTAATATATACTTCTACATATAGCGTGTCCGCTGTGCTCAACACACACCCCCTCTCCCTCCTCCTGCCGCAGGACTGCAAGCTTGGGAAGTGTTTCTGCAGGGATGGGGGTGTGTGCACACATATGTACATACACACACACGTATGTACAATCAACCATCAGGCCTAGGCTGCACACTGTTCCCCTTCGGAGAGGTTCCTATTGAGCACGGTTT
>NW_010231997.1:0-485 GCF_000690775.1 Eurypyga helias | reverse complement strand
GCCGGAGTTAAACCACGACAAAGGTACAAAATGAACATTTCTGTAGGATACACTATATTCACACTGATAGTATTCTGATGTTTTCAGTTACTCTTGTTTCCAAGATTACACTGCACAGATAAAATAGTCATCTTGGAACATTAAAAAAAAATCACTCTCCATTTATGTAAATATTATTCTTGACAATTATAATGAAGGCCACATAGAGAAGTTGATGCATTTGTGTCCTAGTCGCAGACACTAGTTTATAGTATTTTGTTTTGCTCTATAATACATCAAGCTGAGTAGTTCGTGTCATCCCGATACCAGCAGCACTGAGAACCAGTGGGGCAGGTGTGGGGAGGGGGATGTTTGCAGCACGGACACGACCCGGGAAAGGTGTGAGGGCCAGGAGCGCAGTGCGGTAAGACCTCGTGGCGGGTGCTTAGCGCAGGAGTCTCTTTTGTTAGGCAGGTTGATTTAGGAGTCGGGGTTTGAAAGGGTTT
>NW_010231996.1:35210-37069 GCF_000690775.1 Eurypyga helias | reverse complement strand
GGGTCCTTTCCTGGTGCCTCCCGGCCGCGAGGGCTGGAGGCCCGCGCTGCCTGAAAACGCCTCAGCCTTCCCCCTTAGGGAAGCGCATCGCCCCAGAGCCTGTTCCTCTGTGGCAAAAGCGCCAGACACTACACGACTAACAGTAAATCGGAGGCGGCCACTGAGGTACCCGGGTGATGTGTCCCACCGGGAAGAGAAAGGAGCTCCCTGGGGCCGCGCGTCATGGCACCTGTGTGCTCGGGGCCCCACGCAGCTCCCCCTCGCATCCCTGACGGCACGACTCGCCCAAACCTACAGGCCGCAGATCAGTCAACGGCTTGACCAACACAACAGCGAGGATAAACGCAAACACTGCGGCGCAAGGGAGGGTTATGGCACACACGCCACTCCAAGGCCATTCAGCGCAGGCCGGAATATCTTCCAACTGGCACCATCTGTTAAAACTGCATCCGAAAAGCTCCAGGTCCCAAAACATGGCAAAGCCTGTTGTTCCCAGTCTGCCTTTGCTTTTCCAGCCCCAAGAGCGGGCCCAGCGCACATGTAAAGGCCATGTCAAGGAAGCTCCTGCCTCGGGGAATCTTTCCAGAGCATCACCTCGCGGTGTGTCTGTAGGCCGGCTGTGGAGGTGGCCATTTGTTCTCCCTTCGGATAAGCCATCGCTACATTAACCCTGGCCCTGGCTCCTTGGACTATCACCCAATACATGTATTTTAGGAAAAGGGTGTTTGGAAAACATATAAAGGCACACAGCTAGGCTCTGCAAATGCCCCTCGGCTCGGGCCAGCTGCCCTGGGCACTGCTACACCGCTCCTGCTCCGCTTCATCCTCCCCTGGAAACCTTCTTTGCTAGCACCGCCTTTTGGAAGCGTAGATGGCTGGAGGGGGGAAAAACTAACAGCAAACCAAAGTGGGATCCAGTCAAACTGCTGTCCGTGGGTACAGATTTCCAAGCAAAGATGCCATGCGGCTTGAGGGGGTGCCCAGGCAGCCCTATCCCTCACCGCCCTCAGCCAGGTGAGCAGGGAGCCGGGCAGCGATGCAGGAGCTGGGCTGGGGGGCCACCAGCACCCCCGGGAGCAGCCTCCCCTCCTTCTGGGCTGGGAGCCCAAAGCTCACGTCCACAACAGCTAAATTAGAGGTGTGAAAGTTGGCAAATCTCCTATTTGTGCAGAAACAGAGCCTCACACGTCCACAGCAGTAACATTTCCTGCAGAGCCCCTTGTCAGGGTGTGACAAGCGGGGGACCACGGAGCGAGCAGATGGGAGAGAAACGCCCTTTACACACCAAGGGGCTGATCCTAATGAGTTCCACCATTTCCTCCAGAAGCTGTTTTGAGAGAGAGACTGCACTTGAATAGATTTGTCCTTTTTTGTTAACAGTTAGGAAAAAAAAAAGATGTAAAAATGTTCATTCTAGCAGAAGCAGCAATTCTGTTTAAGGCTCTTTTCCAGAGGTTTTTTGGTTGAGTAAGAAATAGTAGCCGGGACCCAGTGTCCTGAAAATACACACACGCTTTAGTCAGCGAGGAGTTTTCCAAGCAGCAGGGGCTAGCTCCTGCGCCGGCAATGCCTGCGTACCCAGCCACTCGGGAAGCCAGACCCACTGCGTGGTTTCTCCCTCCAGCCCCGGCTACGCTCTGACAACTGCTCTGCACAATGAATCCTTTTGTTGGGATCTTGTGTGGAGTGAATTCAGGGAGATTTGATGATTCACAGTTATTCTGCCAGTTTACAAAAACTAAGCCTATTACACAAATAATTTACCTAGCCCTCGCAGGCAACACAGAAGAGCATTCTGCATTTCCAGCAGCCATAAAAAGAGCCGGAGAGCAGGGAGACAAAGAAAGCGCTGCCGAGGA
>NW_010231996.1:26837-35179 GCF_000690775.1 Eurypyga helias | reverse complement strand
GCGCCGGCTTTTGGCAGCGCTGGGGCTCAGGGCTGAACAGCCATCGCTCCCCGACTCTGTCCAGGGCTGAGGAGCTCGGAGCCTTCTGCAGAGAGAGGACAGCAAACTGCTTCAGGCACCCGCGGGGCACAGGGAGAGGCAGAACACGGCACGGGAGCAGTGGCTGTGAGCGTGGGTCAACTTTTTTTGGCAGGGGCAGAAGCAGCCAGAGAGCCAGTGACGGTCTCTAGGAGTAGTCGTGCTGCATGGATGAAGCAGGGCGATGCACTCTCCAACAGCCCAGGGTCTGGAGGAGCAAACCTCCCCAGGAGGTGAGCAAGCAGGGACAGCAGCGACCAAGGCTTGAGGTGACAGGGACACGAGAGACTGAGTGGAGCTCCCTGTGAGATTCAGTCTGGGCCAGTGCACAGACCCACAGAGCAGCCAGAGTCCCTGAGTCTGACCCTGAGTCCCTGCGTCCCTGAGTCTGACCCTGAGTCTGACCCCCCAGTGCCATAGAGCCAGGCACAGATGAGTGGAGAGAAGGGTAAGAAGGATCTGACGGGGGGGCGGTTGGGTTGCCCAAAAGAGGCAGGAGGAAACAAGGGGAGAAAGGAAGAGGCTGTGAGGAATCCTGGAGGTGAGCTGAAAGGACAGAAGAGGGACCTGGGTGTGGGACCCTGTCTCGGCAAGGAAGGAGGGGTGAGATTGAGAAAACATCGGCACAGGAACATTGACACCTCAGTTAAATCTGGAAGAAAAACCAGCAATTGATGAACTGAGATACAAGGAAAAGGAGGGGGGGGGGCAAGGTGTTAATTTGGGATGGGGAAGCCAGGAGCTTCTGCCCACTTTGTGCTCATAGATGTGTCAATCCCCCGGCTGTAAACCACGCAGGGAGCACGCTGGCCCTGCCTCCCTCTGGTTTTGTTTGCATCACTTGCTGATATCCTTAATATTTTGTGCCCAAGTGTCTTTGAAACACAGGTTAGCTGGGCCTGAGCAGTTCCACAGTACTGAGAATGTGGGACGGGACAAAGGAGCCGGCCGGCAGTACGACACCTTGTCATTTAGCAGAACAGCCTCACAGTGATTGATGATGCAGAAGCCAAACAAGAACGAGTTAAAATGCCCTGTGCAGGAACGTGGCTGGAAGAAGAACTTACTGCCAGAATTTTGTTTAGGTTGGGTGGGAGAATTTTGGTGGTGGGTGATATAACGGCTGGCATGGGGAAGTGGAAGAGAGATCAGAGATCTACTAAGCTCCTAGTGGCTGTGATAAAGGAAAATAGAAAAATAGCAGAAATTTGTACAGAACAGGAACAGGGCAAGATTTTTCACTGAGAGGGATTCTGTCCAGAAAATCATGTGTGTGACAGACTTTAAGAGAGGAGTGGGTTGAGCAGGGCTAGGAGCTGATTCCAGGGTGTTTGGGTGCATGAAACCAAGAAAATAGTAGGACATTGTGACTGAAGAAAGGAGAAAAGGGGAGGGTCTCGGGCATTTTACTGGCCATCATAAATCACCTTCCAAACAAAAGGTTCAGGAGATAAACCTCAGTCCGCTACAGAGATCCACACAATCCTCCCCATTGATGCGCTGCTCCTCTGCACCGTTCACACTGGATGTTTATCTGCCGCTCCAAAAGTACGAGTTTGGTAGTAAATCTTGCTCTGCATAAAAACACAGTTTTTGGCAGATCTCCTCTAGTGGGAAAGAAGAATAATAACAAGCACGTCGCAAGCCAAGTAACAGTCCTGCAGCTGTCGGGCTTGGTGGGATCCGAAAGCGATGCTGCGGGAAAGCCCTGGCTCCCGGCCCGCGCCCCACGCACTTCAGGGCAGAGGGCTGCCTCCGCTGCTATCCACCCACTAGCAGAAACCCGACTGCACAACAAACAGGGCCGCGCTCCCTGCCAGGGGAATCCAGGAAGGGGCTGGGATGCCGTGCGTGAGCCCCAGCCCAAGCCTGGGGTTATCCTCGCAGGAGAAAGACAGCCAGGGACTGCACTTGGCGCAGGGCTGAAGAGGGCATGCCAAGGGAAGCCGAGAGGTGTCAAAGAATGATCCTCCAGGAATATGAGGTCTCTGGAGAGGGTGCTGTTCGGACATGAAACGATCTGTCATCTACAACTACGGTATATAATTTCCCCAAGCAAGTAAAGCTAACTTACATCATATTATGTACTTATGTAAAATACACATAATAGAGTTACATGCTTGTGAGGTACAGGGATAACAATCTTGAGCTCCTTTGCAGCAAGGACCAGTACAGGTGGGACCCTGTGGTTCCGAGATTGGTCTCCACAAAAAAAACCCCAACAAATGGAAAAAGCGAAACACAAGCCACGTTACAATAGATTAATCCCAACAGCAGTTACTTCTTGCAGCACTCACAGGTGTTAGGAGAGCAAGCACCAGATTTTTCCAGTAACAAGCTGTGTCATAGGACAGATTTTGGTTTTCTTGCCAGTTTGGTTCAAACATGTGTGGCTGCCTCTGAGGTCAAAGTTGAGGGTCTGGGGATGTTAAAGGTCTTTTATCAGACTGCTCCGCAATAGAGCGCTGAAAGAAAAAAACCAAAACAATCACAAAATTGTTTAAGAGCACCAGGATTTTCTGCTATTCAGATCTCACTAAGAATAAAGCAGCAGTGACGTCTCCACAAAAATAATCCAATCAGGAATTAATGATCTTCAATAAATATCAATGTCTACGATCATCTCTGAAATTTCTACTTAAAACAGCTTTGTCAAAGGAAGGATTACATTATAATTCACTTTGTGAGACTTCCAACACCGAATTTTTAAATGAAGAATGGGATGGGATGGGATTTAATGATAATAAACACTTCAAGCTTAAGGTATAGAGAATCCAACAGTAACTATGGCAACGTGGTCACTCCAGTAAGGCTAATGCAGATTATTTCCAGGGCAGTAGCCTTGTGTGTGCTCAGGAAGTAGAGGTAATGTTTGCTTAAAGCAATTCCTAAATTAAGGAAAATTCTTCAGGCAGAGGCTGTCTTGCACTCTTTGTTTCCAGCTCAGACTGCAAGCGTTTCGTGGTACGCTCACATATACGCAGAAGAGAGATATACTGCTCCCAGAGAGATACTCGTGTACTGCTGCCACAGCGGGGCAGATCCTCGGGTGGCACTGACTGGTGAGGCTGGGAAAAGGTAGGCTGGGAAAAGGTAGGCTGGAGATAGGCCGGATGGGCGAGCCAAGCCTCAGCCGACACGGGCAGCGAGCTGTTTGTGAGCAGCTGCAGCGCTGCAGCCACTTACCCATCGCGGAGGAAGGCAGCTCGTGCTGCGTGACCCCAGATCCTCCTCGGTCGTTTTGCCTCCTGGAGATCTTGGAAAGGAAGAACTCGCTATGTCGTGCCTTGGTTTGGTGGAGCTGGAGAAGGGGGACTGCCTTTACCTTTCCTGTGTTGTTGCAGAACCCTTTGCAACCTGTCTGGAGGTTGCCATAGGCCCCTGTTTGGTGACAGCAACTGTTCCAGTTTAGGATCAGGGATCGCCAGGAGATGTGGGCTCCTCCTTGGGCTCCTGTGACCTTCCCCAAAACACAGAGCAGTCAGAATCGGAAACGTTGCTCAGGCAGGAGAGTGGGATCATCTGTGGAATAAAATCAAGGAAATACGAAGTAGGGAATCAGAATCCAGCCCTGATGGCTTGTCTGCTCCGTGAATGTTGCAGGGCACGAGTACAGCTGAACTGCTGGAAAAAGACTTCCATATATACATTCCCAAACATAAGAATAAACTGGCTGGGGGTACGTTATATGGGAGCTGGTTGCACTGCGCCACGTCGCCTTTGTTGTTTGAACTTACATACTCTCCCGCTAGCACAGTGCTGTTTTCTTGTCATATTAACAAGTCAGAACACTAGTTCTCCCTCTGTCCCCCTTTTTATGTGCATGTAGCAAAGTGCCATTGTAACTTGGCACTGACATAGCTCTATTGATGTATCCTGCCTTTGCACCCAAAATAGCTGCATCCAAAGACAAATCTTGGTTTCTGTATGCCTTAGGGCTTTTTTCATGTGAAAACCCTGGGAAGCTGCCAGGCTTCTTGAGCCATTTGAGGTAGGTGAAAAAAGTGTTGTATTTCTCTAGAACAGGGTATGGTTCCTTCCCCAGACACAGAGCTGGAAGAACAAATGTGGGAGCAGATCTAGGAAAAAGCAGCACCATTTCTGCCTATCTTTCTTATTGCAGCTGCAGCAGGATCCTGACAACCTTCCTGCTGCACTCAGGATCTGCATCACTGACTAAAGCTCTGACTCCTAGGCACAACCTGTGGATTCCTTCTCTTCCCCTTTCCCACCAGGAGACTGGAAATAGCCCTTCCCAGCAGCTCCACAGTGAGCAGCACAATACTCAAACCCTCTCTGGGTGACAGCAACTGCTTCATTACCATCCTCGAGAGGCAGAGCACACGTCAGGCAGCACGGGAGAGAGCAGGTTCTGTGGGGCCATGAACAGAGAAACGCTGCAGTTGTAAGAGAGAAGAAAGGGAACCAGAAGCAATTGCTGTCACTTCCATCTATGGCCATTCTCACACTATGCGGCTTTTCCGATGCAGATCCACAAGGATAAAGTGAGCTGACCCAGACTCCCTCCTTTCTCTGTCCCGGGAGCAATGCTCGGCATGAGCCACGGTGGTAAGCTGGTGGCAGAGTCAGGGGCCCGTCTGTGCTGGAGTTCTCCGTGTGTCCTGCAACGGCCTTGAGCCAACACAGCAGCATTGGGCGTCTGTTGGAAAAGTGATCGGCTGTGGACAGTACCAAACAAGACCCAGCGCAGCCAATTTACTACACGCAGCTTCCACCATGTATTCTCCAGGTTATTTGCAGTTTACGTGCACTAATGTACACTGGTAACGAGCCTGGTTTTACTGGAAGTCTCAGCAAACAGGGTTTCTTTGCCTCCCCACGTAGGAGGATTTAATTTGGGAGCCAACGTGTTCCTTTTCAGGTAAAGCATCCCAGAAGTTTGATTTTTATTTTTTTGGGGCTTCCAACAGCTCAGTCCTAAGTAGAAGGGTATCTTCCAAAATACAAGTGTAGTATCTTTGAAGGCATTACTATTCAGAGAAGAAGAGCGCTCAAAAAATATGAGCCCATCTCAATACCTGTCTTTTTCATTGTTACCATTTTTAAGCCTTCATCGTAATGGTAGAATTTAGCACTGTGCTGGTCAATAATTCAAGTCACTGTAAGAAATGGGAATATTTACTCATGACTAAAAGGGTGAGGTATTATGATAAACAACTTGGCAACAGCAATTCTTCACAGTAGCTATAATTCTCCTGTAAAAGGCATTTGAGTCACAATCTCCTCAGAACATGGCACAACCGTGCAAGGCCGAAGTTGCACGGCATGTTGCTTAAGCGCTTGTGAAAGGTCTCTTGCTAACAGTTGCCTGCTGAAGATCTGCAACCTCTTGTTTCCTCAGGGAGATTACCGAGCCCGTGCGGTCAAAGCTGCGCTTTCGTTTCTCTGCTGCGACCTGCAGATTCTGCCGGTGCCTGCGCAGCCGCTGCTTCAGGGAAAGGGTACCCAGCGCCGCCCCGACAGCACGGAGCGCAGGGAGTTGGGAGGTGGCGGAAGGTGGCTGAGGACACCCTTCTTCAGCATGGGAGCCTCCAAACCACCCACACCTTCCTCTCAGAGGGGAACATGCACAGCTGTCCCTGCCGAAGGTGAGCGGGCCTGCTGTCCCAGGCTCTTCAGGGAGCACGTGGCCTGCACAACGTTGGCCTTTGCCGGCTGGTATCCAAGGTGTGCACTGGAAACCCAAGTCCTATCCACAGGACAGGTTGGAGCCCTTTGCCCTGTACTACTCAAGCCCACAACTAAGTGCTTTTGCACAACGGCTTTCAGGGAAAAGCGACAGGAACCTTGTTTTTGTTGCTCTACTTAGATAGAATCTTGTACGAAAGCCACGGTGGCCCAGAGTTCTGCTTGGGCTAGTCCCTCCTGTACGCACGGTGCTGAACCCAGAGCTGCCAGGACGACGCTGTTATTATGCTCCCTGCTAATTAAGAGTGAAGCTAAATACGTAATGTTTTGTGTGCAACAGCCAACCCCCTTTTCCCATACGTCTGTCTCCATTTCCCCCCACTCCCTCCCTCGCCATGGACAAGGAATCCCCCTCCACACGCTCCCAGGAGAAGCAGCCCACCAGGCAGCGGGGCAACGTTGCGGGGCAACGGCAGCACCCGCCGCAGGGGCACAGCGATGCCCCCTGCCAGCCCGGCTCCCCACGGCCTTCGGGGCTTCTAGTTTGGGTGTGATTTAACCACTGCTCGCTCACAGGGATGGTGCTGCTCTCCTCCAGTTCCCTGCTCCCAAAAGGCCATCGGAGTTTGGGAGCAGAGCAGGTTTTATGTCACCGAAGGCCAACCTCACTCGCCCTTCTCCCCGCTGCACGCGCCTGTCGCAGCGAGGGGCAGTGGTACCCCCGTCCGGAGCAGTGCCCCACGCACGGATGGCGGTAGAACACGGAGTGACAGAACATCTCCACCAAAGGTTCAGCTGGAGCCATCTCCGTGCAGGAGCTGTTGACCTCCGACAGCCAAGGCTGGGGCTCTGGAGGCGGCAGTTCTGCCTAAGACTGGGGGTCATTCGTCACCTCGGGTTCGACCATAATTTGGACTTTGCATGTGCAGAAGTGAAACCACAGAGAGGTTCAGCGGCCCTCTCCCAGCCTGCCCTCCACGAGATAAAGGCTGCGGGCTGGGGAAAAAGGAACTGAAATGCAGTATCCCTTTAAAAACAATTTAACATTCACAAATTCAGACAACCTCTGCTACAGTAACGTAGATGACACATTTCTGAGCTACGCCATTGGCGTAAATTGAACTCTGCCAAAACTGAACTTGCCAAGAACGGTTTGGTGCTTTTTACAGAATATTAAGTCTTTGGAGATTTTGGTACAGAATGTGAGTTGCAGCTTAAAATATGTGATGTCCGCATGCAAAAGAAATAAAGCCAAGAAATGTAGTGTTTATAATCATCCGCTGAATTAAAATAAGTTAATTTAATTTAATTGGTTTCTAAGGGGAAGGAGGAAAAAGCAAGGCAGGAATTCTTGTCACAGGAAGGCATGATTTCTATCTGAAATCTAACACAATTAGTGGGGTAGGATTCAGTTACTGAAGGCAAAAAAAGAAGGCAAATCAAGAGTCAATTGAGTTGCTGCAAAATTTAATATCTTGCTGTCATCCTTGTTCTTAGTAGAGAGTTGCTGTAGCAACAGACCAAAAAAAGAACTTGCACAGGAGGAGGAGCTTGCTGCTCTTTCAACGATGTCTTTTTATCATCCCTGAATTACTGTTTATGAACAATCAATCACATCCAGCAGTATCAATGACTACAGGTACAAGGCCAGATCCTGCAGACTCTAAGCCTATACACAAACAATGGTGTTTTCAGCTCCTCTCTGTGGGTCATACAATGGCAATTTTCTCTTGTAGGACTGAGCCCATTTTTATCACACGCGAGATGCACCTATTCCTCCATCCCTTTACATCACCAGTGGCTCCGCACCTTGCGGATTAGGACAGCTTGTGACTATGCATCCTATAAATAAGGAACAGCTTTTCCAACCGCTTTCTTTCCAGACGGTGCAGATGGCAGTTGTTCAGGAGGATGGGGAAGCAGACCACAGCAGCTCTGGGGCTCGCTGCACAAGGCAGACCTTCCAGAGCCCTGTGCGGCGGGGCCAGCTGAAGCCCAAGAAACGCTGCAGCGTGTCAGCAGTTGCCAGATGCTGATTTGTTTTCTGACATTTGGGTCACTGCTATTTATCATTTGCGATTAATTTAGTCCCACATGATCTCCGTTTCTCCATCTGCAACACGAAACCCACTAATTGCATTTTTAGGCACTTTGGGATCCAGAACTCGTAAGCCCAGGATGGCCAAAGCCTGGAACTGCTCCAGCCAGGGCCAAGGGGATATGACACAGGAGCTTTGGGTGGGATGGGATGCCCCTGTGAAACGGCCCCTTCACCCCCGGAGCCCAGCAGGACCAGCACCCTCCCAGCTTGGGCTTGATGGCCCCTGAACATCGCCGCAACACAACAGTCGCTGCCCGTCACAGCACACCCACCCTATGAGATGCCTGGTTTTATATGCCAACAATGCACAGAAATAAGGGTTGACAAACCTCCCCCCTCCGCAGCCCTGGCCGGGGTCAGGCGTTTCCAACAGCAGCCTCGGTCGTTTGGCAGCAGCGAGGGGCACAAGGCAGGAGAAGCGTGCGGGTGGGCATGGGGCCCACTGGGCCAGGAATGGGGGCTGATCTGGAACACCGAGGTCTTGGGCATACGTGTTCCCTCATCCGTAAATGGA
>NW_010231996.1:17983-26809 GCF_000690775.1 Eurypyga helias | reverse complement strand
CAAGTCTTGCAGGGGGGGTAGGTATCCCTGCTGTCCTGCCTGTACTAGTGAGCACCAGGGACCTGCTGCAGAGATTCAGCCTATTTGGTTCTGGTTTGGTTTGTATTTTTTTTAAATCTGCCCTGTTGCTCCTCACTCCGGGATCTGTACCTGTCCCAAAGAGTGCTGCAGAGGAGCAAATCCCGGTGTGAGGAGAGCAGGGACACCTGCAGCCATGGCAGCCTCTCGCAGCAAGCAGCCAGGCTTGGCTTGTAGGAGCGGACCAACATACCCTGGAAAATTATCCACAAGTACCTGCAGTTGGACCCAGGGGCTGGGGAGGACAGAATGCCGCCGGGACCCCCCAGCCCCTCGCTTCTTTGTTCGGCAGCCGGTGGCGGCAGCCTCTGCCCGCTCCGCCGGGGGCTTCCAGCGGGAGAGGGAAGAGGAGAAAAGGAAAAGCCTGGGAAACTGAGACTGCACTGTGCTGCTCACACAAAGCGCTATTGTTCGGGTGGCTCAGAGATGCATTTTAGTAGGCCAGCCCGTCCTCTGCGGAGCGCGGCCCCAGAGCGGCACACAAGCTGAAGGGAAGCTGCATGCAGGGCCTTCTGTCTAAAGTGACAGCGATTGATGAAGGAAAAGGGGCCAAATGGAAAACCCGCCTTTCAGGGAGAATTTAGCCCTCTCATTAGAGCTGAATGCAGCTGGCCAAAGGGGCCTTCTCGTGGAGAAGCCCCAGGCTCCAGCTACATTCACAGCTTCATTGTAAATTCCAGCACGACAGTGTCATTTCCTGAAGCTGAGTGGAAAGTTTTGGGGATTTTTTTAAGCACCCCTCTCAGTAACACATGCCAGAGGAGGAAGCCCTTCCTCTCCTCCATGGCTCAGCTATACAGCTCTCCAAACCTGCACAGGGAGAGGGAGGCAAGCAGACAGTGCTTTTTTTATTGCTGAGGAAGAAAGATCACAGAGGATCTTGCTCACCTGTTTAATTATTGTTACAACAATTTCATCTCTTAAAACAGAGGAGACCACGTTCTTGTTACAGTTTTGGTGCTGCTTAGGACAGTGAAAAGCATTGATAAAGAGGAAAATATGAGAAAGAGAAGTGCTGCAAAGAGAAGAAAGAGATCAAAATGAGAAATGTGAGTGTCACTGTCCACCGAAACACCGCAACGGGTTGGGTAAACACACTTGCATTGGCACAACTAATCACATGGGGGTCACATAACGCTCTCACCTCTCCTCTGCCTGGGCCCTACCCGAACTGCAGCACATCATCCGCCAGGTCTGCTCCTGCCTCCGCAGCATCTTCTCCGCTGCCCCCGAGGGCCAAACACTGTCCCCCTCAAACCGCTCTCACAAACAGCGCTGAGGCTGCCAAAGAGATGCAGAGCCGCTGCACGGCAACGGATCCTAACCGGGAGCAGGCAGGCAGCGGCTCCAGCACAGGGACTTTGGGTGCCCCAGCCAGGGGCCGGCACAGGCACTCAGGGCTGGGGGCTCACCACAGCCCCCGTTGGGAGCGCTGAGCTGGGCCAGGCAGGGCCGGCTGAACACCCCCCAGTCCAGATCCCACATCCTTCACCCCCTCTAGCAGCCTCTGCCCATCCCACAAGGGGCTCTTTGGCTGCTTCCCAAGGGAGCAACAGCTTCTCCTCCTCTCTTCAAGCAGGGAAACACCTTTCCCCAGTGCCACCCTGTAAAACACTTCGCCAACTGCACAGCGACGCAATGCCACACAAGTGTTGGTCCTTCCAGCATTCCCTCATTTCTTCCCTTCGTGCACAGCCCCGCGCCATGCTGCTGGATGTGCAAGTGGAGTTTCAGCAGAAATCTCTATGCTATCCAAACCCAGGAGCAACAGCAAACTGGGAAATGCTCAGGTGTCCCAGAGACTTGGAAGCAAGTTGTGCCACACAGCAAAGGACACGACTGCGCTGCTGTCACACATGACGGTTTGCAATGCAGCACCGAGCTACGCAGGACACTTGGCCAGGAGCGGGGCCAGCCCACCGAGCCGGACGCAGCTGAAAGGCCCCCGAGGAAGGGCTGTGCAAGAGCCTTCCCAGTGCTCACCAGTCGCGCCAATGGGGTACAACCACAGTTTTCCTCCCCCATCCCTAGTTAGCCTGGCTGAGACCCTGGCAGGTTTTACAGCCCAGGACGATGTCTGTGCTGCTGCAGTCAGGCAAACAGTGTCCGAGGCAGCACGCCTGTGCCCCGCTGCAGCGTGGATACGCTCAAGCGCGGTGATCAGAGGAATATTGTCTTCACAGCTTGGTGCAAATCAAGGCTCCTCCCACTGCCCGGTCCAAAGTCCTCACTCACCGGGATGCATGTGGGTGTGCACAGAAAAGGCTCCCGTCTCCACTGCCCCTTAATTATATTGCTTGATCAACAAAAGCTGTTGATTGATCGTCCCCCGACCAAACTTGTACGAGTCCTGGGAGAGCCTGGCTGTTTTCCGTCCAGCTCCCACTGCTGGGTCAGCAGCTGAAAAACCTGACTGGAAAACACTTGAGAGGAGGAGTGGATGAAAGCCCACATTGAGCCTGGCCCTGCAGCCAGCACCGTGCTGGGTACTCCATACTTTCACAGGAACCACAGCAGGGTGGCACTACAAAGACAAGCGCGTTTAGGGCATCACTGGAGTCTGGATCAAAAGCCATTGCAGCCAATAGATCATCTCCCATGGATGCCTGTTGGCTTTGGATCAGTTTCAGACATATTTGGAGGAGGACCTTTGAGAATCAAATACACTCCTACAGCCCAGAAGTATTGGATCTGGCTGAAGAAAAGCCAGGCTGCCTTCCAGCATGTACAGCCGACCGCAGGTATTGCTGGCGTGCCTCCCCAGTGCCAGCCACAGCCTCTGCTGCAAGTGGCACTGCCGTGGGGCTACAACAAACCTGCTCCACAGGCACTGGGGGTTTTCCACTGTCCCAGTCAAGGTGCTGCGCAGGGTTAATCTACACTGTTACTGCCCGCTAGCTCTGCCCCTGTGACCTGGAATCACAGCCCTGCCGACGGAAAACCCGGACCCAACGGAATCATGCTGATCGAGACGTCCCTTCCCATCGAGAAGAAAGGCTATTGACTGTAGCAGCATAAATCAGACTTTCCTGGAACAGATGAAGCAACATAAGCACTTTGCTAATATAGGCTACATCAGGACACTGGATCTGGCCCTTCCTGGGCCTGCAGAAGGGCTTGGGCAGGTGCCCACGGCAATAAGATGCCACCATGCCCAAGCCATGTGCTACCACGCTCTGACAAGGGGCACTGGACCCCAGCTCAGCTGCGAGGACCGTGATGCCCCTTCCCGTTTAGCACCTTCTCGCATGCGGCAGCTCCGGCTGAGCTCTGGGGCTCTGCAGAGCGGAGTAAGGGCTCACAGGCTGCACGCGGCTCACCGCCACAGGGATGCTATTTCTGCCATGGGAATGGGAACAGACGGTCGGTGAAGAAAGGGAGCAGCCTATCAACCCCCGCCCCCCCAGTAATTAGCTGCGGGCACATCTGCCTGAGCCCTGGCTGTTGTCTCCCCTGGTTGTGCCTGCAGAATGCAAAGCGACTCCAGGAGTGAAGCAAGGACAGCAATCTGCTTCTGTGCCTTGTTTTTAAAGCTCTGCTTT
This sequence comes from Eurypyga helias, assembly GCF_000690775.1. NCBI lineage: Eukaryota > Metazoa > Chordata > Aves > Eurypygiformes > Eurypygidae > Eurypyga > Eurypyga helias. Next base: position 23,189 of record NW_010231996.1, on the reverse strand, counting down.
CTTCCCTCTACTCCCAGCATCACTGTGCTTTGGGTTTGAAAATTTGTGTGCATAGTGAATCTAATTTGATTTTTATCACTTTTGTCTCCCTCTTTCCATTTTGTATGCTACATTAGGCTTTTGTTCCAATGCAGTTAAAGGCAGATTTACTGTGTGATGAGATGCTGCCTAGCAGTGGCTGGCAGAGCTTCAGAGTAAAGACAAGTGTCACATAATAGATATACTATTGATAAGCTGGGGAAGCTTTTACAACGGGGAGACCCAGGAAAGCTGGGATTTTCAACAACAGCAATTGTATTTGAGAAGGTTCCTCTGGTTGGAGAGCTGCACTATGCAAAGAGGAAGCGCTGTGTTCGCTAGAGCTGCAGCAACCGTGTGGGACTGTGTCAGGAAGGCTCGAAGAGTTCTGACAAAAATAGCAGCCCTGCTGTCGTTCAGTTACACCCTGATGTTTGGTTTCTCCTTTCCCTTTTTTTAAACTCACCATGTGTTGACTGACTGTGCTGCTTTTGCAGCTTCGTGGAACACGAAGGTGGGCAGAGAAGCAGCTCGTTCGCTGCCGGAGGTCTGTGCCAGTAGCCCTCTGCAACGCGCTGCGGGTTAGCCCCAGCAGAGCTGCGCATCACCCCGACGCTACCCAGACCGGGCCAGTTCCCCTCGCGATGCCACTTGGTGAGGCACATGTGAATCCCTCCCTCTAGACAGGATCAGGCATGTCCCGGCATGTTCTAAACATAGCCACGGTTGCTTTCCGGAGAAAAAGCTGCACTAATTCGTGTTGGCACTGGTTTGGCACTAGTTTCTCAAGTGCCAATCATTAGAATTCCTTTTCCTACTCTCCCCCTAATCACTGCAGTAAGAAAAATCTGGCTTACAGTGACAGCAGCATATCCATTAGCTATTATTTAAAGGTACACAGATTCACAGATGCCTACATGTACCTAGATTCAAATACCTCTAGGGAAAAAAGAGGACAAAAGGTATTTTGTCACCAGATTATTAAAAGTACAAGGTGTAAGAAAAGCTCTTGGTCAGACAATACTAAAAAATGTTAAAAAAAAATCGCTATGGAGTTTCAGTATCTGTGTTTTTCAGTCTTCAGGAAACAGACCACCCTTCCACAACAAGCCAAACAATGCTCAGAGAGGCAGCCCTACAGGCATGAAAAGCTTAGCCAGACCTGCTGTGCCTAAACATTAAGGTGCAGGAGCACAAGGGTTCTGAACTCCCTCATTAATTATTCCCCTGCCAAAGGTGCTGTTAGTTAATGAGAGATGCACCTGAGCAAATCCCAGCTTGGGCTGAGCTGCCGGAGCCAGACTGGCTTCAAACTGGGCTTAAGCAACCTGCCGTCACACCACTGAGGGGGTCGCAGTGCCCTGCTGCCTCCTCATCCCTCCTCTCCATCCCCTTCCTCCAGCTGGCACCCCCGGCAGTGCATGACCTGGCTCACCATGCTGCTCTGGTGGAGACTAACCCTACCAGACACGTGCTGTGTTTTTTTAATTCACCCCGGTCAAAGAGCCTCTGAAATGGAAAGTAAAAGGGAATGTACGCCAGCCGTAGTGTTCCCAAGGCACAGGAAACCTCTCAGGACTACACTGCTCCAGGAGGGAAAACTTCCATTTACTGAGCGCTCTCCAAAACACATCCCACAAATCAAGGCACTGACCTCTCTGAAAATCAGGAGTGAAAGCCAGAGTTAGCTGTCTGCAAAGGCCAAGTGGAGACGCAGCATAAATGGTTTGGATTTCAACTTCTCCAACAGCCAGATGGGCTTTTTCACTCGTTTTGCTACTAGAAAATATGACATACCTGCATCAGGTGTAAGAAGGATCTATGCCCTGCTGCCCGGGAATTTCACAGCACTGCAGAGGTGTGAGACCCAGTCAGCTCTCACTGTGGAAACACATCTCTCTTCGGTAAGGACATACCCTACGTTACATTCCAAAGCACTGGCATTTAAGGGATATACACTGGATGCAACAGCTCCAAAATGTGAGGCGTGGAGTAAAACACGTGTAAACAAGGAATTCACCAGCGCTCTGCCAGCTGTCCATATGCCCAGAATCGGTGCAAAATGTTTCTGTCGGATCTAACTGGCAACCTGAACAGTCATATAAACAACAATACAGCCTGCTGGCTCACGGGGATTCACGGCCAGTATGGTATGAGAAACAACATTTTGGGGAAGATAGTAATTTAAAACTAATTTAGAGGTCGGAGTGAAGACAGAAGAGCTGTTTCTTTTTTAAATCTAGCATACCTCAAAGAGGCATTTAGCTCTTGAGAAAGAGAGAATCCTGATATTCTTGTCCTGACAAAACAAAAATCAGGACAGGATGAAGCGAGAGGAAACAAAGGCCCAAAACTCACGAGAAATCATGTTGCCAGCAGAGCCCAAAACTGGGCCCAGACCCCCTGCTCCTCATCCCCCCCCCACCTGCTGCAAGCTGCCCGGGGGCAAACAGCACTCGGTATGGGCTTGCTGACCGAGCCGCTGCAGGACAGCGAGCATCGACCAAGGGATGTACACCCATTTATTTATCTGCTACAGGCCAGGGCCACCCGCCTTCTGCAGCGGCCTCACCGGTGGCTAACGCAGAGGCTCTCAGGGCACCAGCCAGGCCAGGGAGCGGGTCACACCTCGCACCGACCAGGAAACCTGGCCAGGCCCAGCAACCTGCCAGCAGAAAGCGTGGTGCTGCTGTCTGCGCAGAGCTGCCCCGTGCAGCACGCCGGGCTCGAGCCAGGAGCCCCAGGACCAAGGCTAAATCAGACCTTGGCAGCAGGTGATAAGAGACTGATCTTTCATTTCAGTTTTTCATTAAGTTCCCCTGTCTCAACCCTGCAGAGAAAACCCCTGAAAAACAAAACCCAGGAGCATAGTAAGGGCTCAGATGTCAAAGACGAGCAATATCCTGAGCTGCTCTTGTTTTAACTGCAATTCCATTATTCTAAAGGAAGCATCATGGTTTTCAAGGCCTAACTCGTGATTTTCTAATGCCTGCAGTCTGACTTTCTGTATGACACATCCAACGCCAGCTGAGTCGTACATGTAAGTCCACACTTCATTCTTGCACAAGATGCTGACTTACCTGCACTCAGGATATTTTTTCCATCCTCTCTCACACTCACTCTTTCTCCCCTGAACAACTCAAAAAGAGCTACTTACGTAGCTGCTTTCATGGCACAGGCTGAAGGACCTATTCAATACCCCTTCTTTCTTTACAAACAAGTTTCAAGCCTCCTGTTCCCAGGCAGCACAACCCGAGCTATGCAGGGTCTCACAGCATTCTCATGGCCACGTCAGCAGCCCCTTTCTGGAGTCACCGAACAGCACCACCAACCCTCTCATCTCATATTTGCTCATCTTCTCAGCCTCTTTTCACTTAAAAGTATGTGTGGAACAGGGTGTTTTCACAGAGCTTGGGTTAGTTTTTTCTGCTGGCAGATATGCAGATAGTCCAGAAACATTTACAGAAAAAGACTAAAAGTTGTCTCTAGCATTAGCAGCTCCTTTCCCTTCTGCTGGGCTGGGGAAAACAACGCTGGGAGATGCGGTCCTTTCTCGGTCACCAGCCCAGCAGTTGCTGTCTCTTGTTTCTGTAAGCCTTGGCATCCTTCCCACGTCCCCTTTCGCTCCTGGTCTAGGTTCTTCCCAGAGCTGTTTCATTGCCAGCTTCTGGCATCTAGCCCTTGGCACGCACTTAAGAGGAGGAAATTGAGCTGACACCAGCACCAGAGCCTGCTGCAGCCCAACAGAGAATATGCTGTATGCGCACGGACCCAGGCCAGAGCAGAGGGAGCACTATTTCCTGAGAAAATCACCCAGCAATGTCACTCGTTTCATAACCAGCAGACTCGAGCCAGGCCGTAGAAGAACAGCATGCAAAACACTGCAGCCCTTCAACTGCAAACGCTTTCAAAATGCGGTAACAACTCTGCATGGACACTACAGCATTTTTGCTCTAACAACCTGCGCAAAACCGAATACCACTGACCCACAGGCAGCCCGCCGCGTAAGTGCGGTTCGGGTTTGAACGTGGGGGAAGAGTTGTTGCTCCGTGTTCCCTCAACTGTCACCTCTCATCCAAACCAGCTCCAGTCCGCAGAGCATCCAGGTTAAAAAAGAACCAGGTCAGCAGAAACAGTGACTGACACCTCCATACTCTCCTGCGTGAAAGCACTAGGGGATCGCTGGGCAAGGAAAGCCGCAAATTTGGGAAGGCTGGTGCCTTCCCCAAGGTCACTTCCACGTAGGATGTACCCCACCAAATAACGCATGGCCGACTGAACAACACGTTTCGTTCCCATTTGGGAACCTCTTTCAGCAGTAAATTGGATTCATTACTCCTAACGGGTCATCCTCTGGCCCGGTGAAACAAGTGTGATGATCTGTCACATTTCAGAATTCCAAAATAACAAGCCTTGATTCTCTGGCTTCACTGTGCCATAGCTAAGACAAGCGACTGTCTTGCGCTGAAGAGATTCCCTCGAGTGCAGGGCGAGGCACGCTGGTGGGGCAGCGTTAGAAAGCAGGACAGCCTTGCCAGAGGATCGGTATCCACAGCCCAGGAGACTAACAGACTAGGAATTGCTGTGACGACTGCAAGTATTTCATTTGAGCCACATCTGATGAAAAAAGTCTGCTTCTAACAGCTACGTAGTCATGGATATAGAACAAACAGAAAATCACTAAATTGCAGAAAAACAGCAAAAAGATTTAAACATGGAGTTTGTTCTAGACTCTGTTCCCTGTGGAGTTGCACAATTTTTCCCAGTTTCACTTTAAAATACCTTCCTAATTTAATGCCAAATAGTTGGAGCTGAAGTCTGGATTCCCCGCAGCTGATTTCACAGATTGAGTTCAACGTATCTAACTCAGAAGGCATCTCCCCTTAGCCTCTGAAACACGCAGTGCTGTGTAATCTGTTCAGTAATCAGTCAGATACCTGCTTGAAAAGAACATTCATCGCAGTGCAGTAACACTGAAAAGTTCCTGTGTAAACCAGAACGTGCAAGGGGTTTGTTTCTGGCCTAAAAGAACACACAGATTTGTGAAGAGTTCATACAGATCAGTGGTGCTTCACGAGTCCCCGAGGCTGACTGTAGGCTTGGAAACTTAATTATCAAATCTGACTTTCCATCTTATTTACTTACATCATCTTTTTGAAATTATTTAGGATGAAGGTGTAGTAGTAAG
>NW_010231996.1:12856-17959 GCF_000690775.1 Eurypyga helias | reverse complement strand
TACAAGAGGAAGGCCAGTGCACCCTCAGGAATAGGAAGCCTGTGTGACTCTCTACCAGTCACCGTGTGAACGGTGCAAGCACCGGGGACCGCAGGAACCGCTGCATTTGGCAGAAGAACAGACAGTAGAAAATGCAGTGTTTACCCATGGCTGTCTCTCAGCATGATGCTCCCTGCACACTTCCCAAGGAGAAGGGCACCGCAGCACAAGCAGGCACCTTCCCGACAGCAATATTGAACAGAGACGAGGCTGATAAAAAGGTCACTCGGGCTGCAGGGGAGGGAGAGGAGAGTCCAGTGGCAAGACACGTGCAAGGAGTCAAGCAGCAACTGCCAGCATGTAGAATAAACACGGCGGAGAGGGAAGGGGAGGGGAAAAAAGTCACACATTTTCCTCAACTGCTCCAAAAGCTTTCCAGCTGGGCCTTGCGGGCAGCTCCCATCTGGCGGGCAGATCCTGAGCCCGCGCTGCAGCGGGGGCTGCATCCTCCCTGCTCCCCGGCCGCCCCAAGGAGGTTAACCAGCGACTGTCCTGGGTGCCCTGCTCCCCAGCGTGCTGTCTGTTCCCTTTAGCGTCAAGGGCTCAAGAGGAGACACCCAAGGTCTGAACACTTTCTTTGGGTTTGTTAGCTGGTTTAAGCCAGCGTTTACGTAGCAGTAGTTCAAAGCGGTGAATACAAACAGCAAGCAGCGAGCACAGTTGCAAAGTCCCTGTGTCGCTGTAGAAGCCGTGGTCAGGAGCAGGAATCCCACTGCAACAGATGTGTTCAAACTCAGAACAAACACCTGCAAAACCATTCATGTGTGTGGGTGGAGGCTTTTTCTAAAAAAGCAAGAAAAGTATCACAACTCTTTATTTATTTAAAATGGTCATTTTCCCTCTTTGCTCCATCCTTAAAATGTAGGTGAAGATACTGAGGAGTTTTTTAAGAATGTTTTCAGACCTGTTGAGGATTCTGGCAGCAGTCACAGTCAGAGAAATCTCTTACCAGCTCCCTTTTTATTGTGCCTCCATGCAGAACAGAGATTTCTTGCAGTATAACTACTTTGAATCTTCAGAACCCCACATGCCTCTTTTCTTCCATCTCATGTTCCCTAGTGAGGAGGAAGCACACAGATGGTCTTCCACTTCTTACACTCTCCCAATTGTCTTTCCATGTGCAGGAGTCAAGTATTCTCTCCACAGAGTAATTTCTGTTTAAGAAAGAGTGAAGCACAGATGGAAGCATCACCTGAATCGTGATACAGCTTTCACTGTTCTTGAGGTACAAATACCCTGAAAAATCATTTGTAAAGACAGGAATATTTTTGCCCAGCAGTCTCAAAGCACAAAGGGACACCAGCTCCAAGGTAATGCAGATGTGGTGTGAGTCGCCTTTTCATCGCACGCTGTTCTCACCTTGGTTGCATTCTCTGTTTCATACATCTGCAGCATTCAGACCTCTCACTGTGCAGACGACACTTCCTCTTGAAATGCACCTTTCTAAATGTGATTTCTGATTTTCACATACTAGGGCTCCTAGAGCTGAAAACGACTCTGTGAGCAAATGAACATGGTTCACTGGACTGAATCAAGTACTTGCCGCAGCCCATCAAAAGGCACAGATGAATTGGGATAGATCTTGCTCTGCAAATGTTGCACCTCATTTCTTTATGTGTGTTATACAGACTCAGAAAGAGTAAGATGCAGTCATTTCATTAATGGAAACCCCCTTTTGGAGTGACTCACAGTGCTTCCTGTCACCACAAACTCCTCTTACAGTCATATCTGAGCAGCTCTTCTACTCTTCGAAATCAAAAGCACCAGGATATGATTCCAAAGGTACATTTTTGGGCAAAATAGAATTCAAGCAGGCAGTCAAACTGTTTGTTTCACATGTTAAAAGACAGTGCAGGCTTCCCACTTCAAAGCAGTTGTGTTTAAAATGTGAGTTTTTAGTAGTACGTCAGTTCAATAGATTTTAAAAAATAAAACCCAAAACCCCAGGCTCCCCAAAAGCTCTTTAAAGTGGATTAGTGTGCACCAGTCTTCTTTCAGATATTATTAACAGAAGGATTTCCAGTTAGTAACATAATTTAAATCTTCTGTGTAGGACATACTTGAAGAAATCAGCTTATAATTAAGCTAAACTGTTTGCAGTTGTATTCAGCTGCAATGCCCATACAGGTTATATGTAAGGCTAAGACAATTCTCAGCAGAGTCATTGTCACAAAGACCACTCAAATTTTTGCCAGCTTTTGCTGTTTAAGAAGTCGTAACTTCCCTGTAAAGTTAACGGGGCCTCACCGTGCCACACACCCCACTACACATAGTAGGGAATACTTGTTCATTCCCAATACGTCCATCACCTCAAGTGTCAGTGTCATCTATTCGAAAGGCACTAAAATAATTTTGCTTTTTCTACCACAGAAATGACAAACGATAAGCTGGAAGCAATTGAATAGCCACGAACAGAGGTCTGAAACAACAGCTTTTACCTATGGTCAGTTTTACTGACAGATGACTATTCCGATGACTTCAGAGAAAGAAAACATATTATGTGCCACCACTTTGAATACAACAGCCTGGTTCTACAGAAAAGAGGCTGAAACTGATTTTTCTCAGCTCAAAATTTCAGCTAGCAGGATTCCTGAGCATCTAATACATCTTTTGAATGTAAGGTTTAATGTGACAGACGTTAGAACAACAGCTAGGAGTGTGATAAATCCTTGCATCCCCAAAGCAGGGTCACAGAGAGTTTAACGACAGGTAAATTAATAGAACTCTTTTGATACTGCAATATATTACAGACCTTTCAAGATTCCATCCTAGAGAATAATTAAGAAGATTTTATAAGATAGCTTTTCTGGGAAAAAAAAAGGTACTTTATAATTCTATCAGAATCTGTTGGGGCCCCTAAGTGATATTTGGCAGGTCTTTTAATATGGAAGCCTCAATTTACTTGCTAATAAATTAGCTGTTGGGAAAACAAAGCTTCACATGGAATTTATTAGAAAAACACAAATGCAGACTAGAAGATGCTCATCAGTATCTGTGGTATGACAGAGAAGTTGTATATTCTTGTAGCATCAGCATCCTTTTGCCCTTGGTTAGGAACTAATTAAACACATCAGGTGTAACAGAAAACACGACAATGCACATTGTGGGGGCACGACAAGATTACACACCCCAACCCCCGTGAGAATTCTGAATTAAGAATTCTGAGTTAATGATGAGGAATGGGTATGAGTAGGGATCTCATGCTTCAAAGGTCCTGTGTTGGCAACAGTTTAGATAGCTACCAGTCAGGGAAGTCTCCTCCATCCCATGCTCCTTTAATCTTAGCGTGGTGGAAGAGTAGGGAACAAACTTCTGGCATTTAATCTCAGTATTTATAGCTGCACTTTAAAGAAGATAATTTTTTGACCTTTGAGCCATGAGCAAAGGCTCTTAACCAGATTTAAAAATACTGTAAGGCTATCCTCACACCCACCTCACCCATTTCCTTCTCCTATTTTTTTTAAGACAACACAGTTCCAGTTTGGTCAAATTCTCTTACAAGTCACACTTTTTAGACCATGCTCCTTTCACCTTTTGAATACTCTGTTTTTTGGAAGTGCAACGCTCAAACCTAGAAACAGCCACGGCCCTGTTAAAGCTGGTAAGAGCAGGCAGACGGCACTGTCTGACCTCCTGGCCATCACCCCAGCATGAGGATTGCCGTTTCTCACAGCACGACACTCTTGCCTTGCACCCAGCCCGTGAGCCATGCAGTCCCGGGGTCCTCCCAGCAGACCCACCCTAGCAGGGCCAGCTTCCCGCTGCATCCTGCACTGCCGCAGCTGCATTTCCTTCCTCAAGAGCAGCACACCTTGCACTCCTCACTGCCGAGCAGCATTCCTGGTTTCAGTTCATTTCAAATCCTAATCCTCCCCTTCAATGCTCCTGGGTCCCTCCAAGCTCAGCATTATCTGCAAACCTAGTAAAGCCTTTTCTCTCATCTGTCACCCAAACCATTGATGAAACTACTGAACAGAGTTAGCAAGGTAGAAAGATGTGATTGTGGGATGCCGCGTAGCACGGATGGAGAACGGTGCAGACAACACCGGGATATTACACAGATGATGGAGTAACCTCGCGTATGCATCCCCACCCTGCACCCACGCCGGGTCACGTAGCCTCTGTAGCTGGTGTCCGCACGCCACCACCCGTCCCTTGCCATGTGATTTTCATGTGGCTGCCACGTGACAGGCAAGGACAGTGCCCTCCACAGAGGATGACACTACACCAGCCACACCAGCACACAAAGCCTGCTCTGTTGTACGATGAGCATTCGCATTTCTTACCACGTAACGCAGGACGCCTGCTCTGGGAGCGCTGGGCAGCGGAAGCGCCCTTGGGAGAACCAGGAACAGGCTTTGGGCCAAAAACGTGCGTTCTGGAGTTCAGATCGCGCCTGTGGGTCACAGGTTAGGAACACAAACCTCGTGCAACACAGCTCTGGGTAGCTCATTTCTCGAGGAGTGTTGTAGGAGTAGGGGGACTCAGAAAACAGCAAGGAGAGACTAGAAGAACAGACAAAAATGGGACTGCTTATTCTCAGCAGCAAACAAAGAAGGTATGTTGCAAAAATATACTAAAAAAACCCCAAAACATTCCAGAGACAGAGATGGGCAGAATGGAATATCTGGTGTTGGCAGCAACAAAATCAATAATAAATGAGAAATTAAAAAATATGAAATAAATCATTAAAAATAGTGGCAAATTTCAACAGCCATTAGAAAATGTGCTCCCTACCCCCTTCTAATATGTAACCGGGCTGAGGAAATTATTGTCAAAGAACATCAGAGGAGAAAGAACAAAAAAGAGAAAAAAATCAGCAAAACTCAAAATAATTTACTGGAATAAAAAGAGCAGAAGGAAAAATAAAACTGGGTGCTAAAAAAGAGACTAAATTTCATGGCTGAAATCAACCTAATTAGTAACAACTGTGAGGTTTCCTGGCCTGCTACAGAGTCGTCCAACTCTCAACACTGAAGCAGTTTACAGTGTCTTAGAGATTCAGAAATTCCACGTAGGACCAGACTCTGGCAGCGAGGAGAAATCATCCAGGCTTGGCTTGCA
>NW_010231996.1:0-12829 GCF_000690775.1 Eurypyga helias | reverse complement strand
GAAAGATATCCCTAACAGGCATATCTAACCAACCAGGGATGCAAATCATTTCTGCCAGGGAAAAGACATCTGCTATTATGCCCAGAGAACTGTTTGGTTTGGGTTTTTTCCCCCAACACTGTTAATTTCTCTTCTACAGATACACTTGGGTCTCCTCTGGGAGAGCCCAGCAGCCCAGCTCCACTGCCTTCGCTGCACCAGCACAGCCTCGCAGGGGCAGGTACGTCCTTCATCACGCAGAAGGACTGTCAGCGCCGCTATCTCCCCAGCGCGGGGGAAAGCAGGAGCGCCGGGTACAAGGCCTGCAGCTCCCACAGGCTGCGCGGCTCCTCGGTCACCTCCTGCACCCCAGCAGCACGCCTGACACGGCAGCTTAGGCAACCACAACTTCATCAGCCAAAACAGCATACCCTCGCCAGAGCTGCAGAAAGGCGCAGAAGAGCCAGCAGTAGGGTTGGAGGAAAGATGGAGCGCTCAAGATTGAAGTTTAGCATCATTTCCCCTATTAGAGGGCAGAAGGGACAAGGAGCAAAATTCAAAACTAAAAGATTCCATGGGGTTAATTCCCCTCTCCTCCCACTACAACTATGATTAGACCAAGTGATAAAATTTTGCCTTCAAACTTCAACCCATAAAAGAATTAAACAGATTGCAGCTCCAGAACTGTACATGTCCCGTGTGTTCATTAAGCAGCCAGAGGCTGCGATTTGAACAGCGGTAACTGGGCCAATCCACTTTAGATTCTCGTTATTACAATTCCCTTTCAATTAAACGACTTTCTTAAAGTAGCAGAGAGAGAGCAGAAGATTTGCTTCCTTTAAATTATCCATCGGTCGGTGGGAACGGCCTCTTTCTGCAGCCCTTCCCCTGTGTGTGGTCCCCGGGATCAAGCTGCGTTATTTGAAACACGTGAATGCAGCCCACTCGGTCTGAAATGCTGACTGAAGCTGAAACGCCTGTGAAAAGCCCCCAGCCGCAGGAAGGATCCGAAAAGTCCTTCTGACTCGGGCCTCTCAGCAGGAGACAACTTCTCGTTGTACACATGCACTCCCGCACATGACCATGCAATCAGCTAGCTGGTCACGGACAAATCCTTTCGGGAGAAGCAGTGGCAGCGTGCTGAGAGCGCATTCCCCTGGCCACGCTCGGGGGAACGGGTCTCTCCGTTCAAAGTAGAACATCCAAGGTCCGCAGGGACTGAGCCACCAAGTCTGGCACTTCGGGCTGAATCTCCAGCCATGTGGATGTGCTCCGTGCTCTGGCACCGCACCTACACCTCTGCTCCGAGGCGTGCTGCTGCCCCGCACTCCTTCACGTGCAGAAAGCCAGGGCTTGGCTGCAGGTCCAGCACATGAACCCAGCACCAAGAGGAGACTTACATGCTCTCCTGCTTAAAGAATCACCGAGGAGACAAACTTCCCTCATTAACGGAGAGCGCTTTACAAAGGCAGGCAAGTCCTGGCAGTGGCACAGCAGAGCTGCCACAGCAATTTAATGACCTCTGCTACCAACAACAGTGACGCCTGGGTATGTTTTATGGTAATTTATGCAGAGGAACTTCCATTCTGCACCATCGCAGGCAAGGAAGCCTTGCCAGCTGTTGTCCAGTGAAGGCAGTTTCAACAACAGACAGATTGAACGTTGCACAAACCTACCTCGGGTTTTGAAATATGGTGTATGAATGGCCCTCTTCACTCAAAGATCCTATCACAGGGTGTCCTATCGCAAGGAACAAACGTGTTTGTGTATCCCACTCTCCGTGGGGTTTGTGTGGTGGGGTTTTGACAACAGGGGAGGGTCCACAGGGGTGGCTCCTGTGAGAAGCTGGTAGAAGCTCTCCTGGCTCCAGGTTGGACCCGCTGCTGGCAGAGGCTGAGCCAATTAGTGCCTCTGTGATTAACATATTTAAGAGGGGAAAACAAAGAACAACTGCAGAAGGAGAGAGGAGTGGGATGGGAGGAAGATAGCCAGGCAGGAGAAGGTGCCCAGAGCAGAGGTCCTTCCTGCGGCCTGTGGCGAGAGGGCAGGCTGTGCCTGCAGCCATGGAGGGTCACAGGGAAGCAGAGACCCCACTGAAGCACTGGGAGGACCCAAAAGGCCCGTGACTCGGTGGGCAGCCCACGCTGGAGCAGGCTGCTCCTGAGGGACGGCACCCCATGGGAGGGACCCACGCTGGAGCTGTTCTTGAAGAACTGCAGCCCATGGGAGGGACTCATGTTGGAGAAGTTCATGGAGGACTGTCTCCCGTAGGAAGGACCCCGACACTGGCGCAGGGCAGAGTGTGAAGATCCTCTCCTGAGGAGGAAGGAGCAGCAGAGACAATGTGTGATGGACTGACCACAACCCCCATTCCCCGTCCCCCTGTGCCACTCAGGGAGGAGGTGGAGAAATGGGGGACAAAGCTGAGCCCAGGAAGAAGGGAGGGGCAGGGGGAAAGGTTTTTAAGATCCGGTTCTGTCTCTCATTGTCCTATTCTGTTTTGATTGGTAACTAATCGAATTGATTTTGTTCCCCAAGCTGAATCTGTGTTGACTGTGACCATAACTGGTGAGTGATCCCTCCCTGGCCTTGTCTCAACCCATAAGCCTTTCCTTGTATTTCCTCCCCAGGAGCAAGCAGCTGTCTAGTGCTCAGTTGCCAGATGGGCCTAAACCACGACACACTCCTTCTCACTTTCTCTTCCCCAAGGAAAGTGAGCCCAGGTACAAAGACAGAAAATCTTAAAAACACATTGTGGTTTTGCTTACGGCTGCTAAAAATAAGTTTAAGGATTATTAGTTTTAAAGCTTATGCTAGCTCAGCAGACACTCTGACAAATCCATGTTTTCTGGATGTCAAAGTGGATTCAAGACCATGAAGTTGTATCCCCAACTGGAAGAGCAAAGACTCCTCGACTGCCCAACCTCTCCTCCTTCCCACACAGGACACTGAGGCAGCATAAAGGACTGGATCCCCTTAGACCTGTCTGACTGGTTTGCAGCTTGCACCACAGACTATCTATCTACACTTCATTCAGACCAGCACCATCTGAGGGTAAAATCCCATGAAACTTTTAAAGTTGTAAACTACTTCATCTTTGCCTTCTCTTTGATTTATGTGTGCGTATTCTCTTTACTAAGTTAACTACAAGTAATCTTGACTGTCAGTTAGGACGTAGAGGCTTGTCGGTTAAAAGGTTATCTGAACAAACCCCAGAACTTAACCCTCACTTCTGTCATAAATCCATGGCAACTTTCTGTGCAGCAGTGAATATTGCAGAGGAGGGAGTAAAACCAGTACCAAAAAGCACACAGCAAGAGTGACGTTTGAAGAGGAAGTGGTAAAACTGTCGCCCAAGGTCCCCCGAAAGCACTACTTTCTTAAAGAGAAGGAAAAAGCCTGACGCCCTCACATGCACCTTTCACTGCAAAGCTACACTGCTCATAACCTTGTTGTATTGGAAGAGCAAATTTTTTCTTTCACTTCTCAGCGCGTATATTTAAACACAAAACTAGTCCAGCAAGTTTGCTGTTACTCCAGAAGGAATCAAAGACCGACAGCATATAGACCAGCACTGTTCAGCCAGATTGTTTCTAAAGGCAATGCACTCGCGTCACAGCTGAGCAACCACGCAAGGTGCGCCAGGGATGTGCGTAACCACGAAGTGCTGGGAGTGAAGAAGTGACAGGAGGTTTAAAACAGGATTTAATTCTCTAATCTGTCATTTAGGATACCCCTGAAGCACCAATCAGAGAAAAAAACCTGATCCAGAGGTCAGAAAATCATGGTGCTAGGCCTTCTTATGGAGCCTTTGTGCTGTCATTTACAAAGAGGTGTTTAATCACCAGATCTGGGTAAACTAATCTGCGAGTCCCAAGGTCATCTTTGGAGGTGAGCAGTTCCCCACGTTAGGAAACTGCACATCTGTGCTCCTGGCCATTCCTGGTAGGAGCACCAACACCAAAAACACTGCCTCCGGGAGGCTGGCATAACTCTCTAGGTGCACTAGAACCACTATACACATCAAACTGGATCAAGCCCTTCCTGGGGAGGCATTTCCACTGGTGAAACCCGTCTCATGGAGACTGCAACCTTCTCACAGAGACTTTCATCAGAAAGAATCCAAGTGAGAAGATTTAAAGTGATTCAAGCAAGGCAACTGGGAAAGCCACAAGTCCAGGGTCCTCTTCTCAGCCCTGTTGGTATCGTCTACAGCATTGACAGGTTATGTGAAATACAAGGAACTAGACTCCAGTAACACCCAGATGCCCTTTTCCAAAACTGGCCTAGCAGTGTTCCCAAATACTAGAAACGTTTGTGGACATGAAGCAATAATTGAGTTTTACCTCAGGTTTAAACTTGTAATCTGATCAGCTGCAGGAGCTGGAAGAAAGAAATCTCTGCCCTGTGCCAGGCGATGTATTCATACGGGCAATGAGAACAAACATTCTGCTGTATCAGATGTTCCTCTGCACAAAAGATCTGACTTATCAGGGCCAGTAACCTGACCCAGTTATCAAGAATTCTGCAGTCTTAATCCAAGGGGTGGCTTTTCTGGCTGGAACCTTCTACTTTTATATAAAATCATTCCTTAAGGAGACAGTTTGATCTCTACCCAGCATGATACGAGAAAGAACTCGGCTCCAAAGCTTTGGAAAGTAACATCAGGCACACACAGTATTTAACAGACCTAAAAAACACTGGTTCCTTGTAAGAAAGCAGTAAGAATAATTAATCATGGGAGCAGTTTAACTTGCATATGAGGAGACTCTACCAGTTGATGGTTTTATGTAAAGGTCATTTTTTCAAAACTATGCTCTAGGCAAACAGAAGATACAAGCTGGATGCAGGAATTATTGAGTGAAGCTTCATATAACAGACCTGACCAGAAGCCACGAAAATGGCTCCAACCTTAAAACTGAAGTTCAAACAATTTTACATTGGTTTTAATGTAGTATGCCAAACCCACACAGTTATAAAATATATCAACATCTCAGTGGTGAAGGAACTTGAATTTTGTCTAAAAGATCCCAGACAGTTCTCATGCTCATGGTCACTATGGATCCCAATAAAAATAACTGGCAAAGGGGTCTATTCTGTCAGAATACAAACTGAAGAACCTATTATCTTACATCCATGCCTTGAATTCTCCTTCCAGCATTAGGCTAAGTCAAAACCTACTTTCCAGCTAGCTAGCAAGAGCCCCAATTAGGCAGTTTGATGAGAAGCACGCTGTGGTAGTTTCTGACACCAGTAATGGACCAGCGTAGGTGTCGCTTTGAAACAATGAAAAGCCCAGCTCACACTGCCTATTTAATAGCTTCAAGCTGTCAGAACATAAATATATTTTAAGAAAGCACCCTCTGGAGCCAGAAGACAGACCTTTGAGACATCACAGTTGGCTTCAAGAGAACAAATTTGAAGGCACAGACAATCTACACTGTATTTCTGAAAATTATCTCTCTGAAGAGTATGGTTAAAAGTCCTCAGAGATGGATTTGGTAGCGCTAGAGATCAAACTCACCTTCTCCAAGCTCTTCTAAATTCTTCTGCTTGTTGAGGACTGAGCCTATAAACCAACAGCGAGAGCAGGTCACATCCTTCCTCAGGTCACAGGTTTATGGCAAGAGAACATGCAAGCTGCCTGCAGTGGGAAGAAAGGAAAAAATACTAGGAAGCAGAATACATTAACTTTTAGGAAGAAAAATCTACTAAATGACATTTGAACCTGCTGATCAAGCCCCATTTCATTTCTGAAATTTCTTCCCTAACTGGTATTGTTTTGCTTTCCATTCCCAACAAAACAAGCCTCATCCAATTAAATCCAGTCCTGTTACGAGCTAGTGCAATCTTCCCTTAGGGAAGTACAAAGTATCCTTCCTCCTGTCAAACCTGAATTCATCTCAGTGGGCTCTTCACCTGCTAATCATCCGATCTTTAGTGATGAGTAAGTGGAGCAATTATCATCTGATGGCTGTTGCATTAGCGTAATTGCCAGTCTTAGCCCAGCTGCGGATGAACAGCTCACGAACTGAGCACAGGGAAGTCTCACGCCCCTGCTCCAGAGCAGGTCCTGGGCATCTAGTTAAGGTTTAGCCATCTAAACCTTAACTAGCCAACAGGAAACACAGAGAGGGGAGGTATGGTTCAAGCCGTAAAGCAGTTAGACACTTCACCTGAACTAGAGCTTTCACTTGAAATTGCCCGCCTGACCTGTGGCATGTAAGACAAATTAACTTTTCCTCCAGAAAAATGGCTTTCCCCACGCCCCACTGGATTACACCATCTTGCCCTGCCAGGTTTGGAGGTGGAGCTGGAATCCGGGTCAGCTTTGTCTCAGGGAAGCACCTCAGCTCCCAGACCAGTTAATGGTCCAGGAGGTACTGACACCTAGAGAGGTAACCGCAACGGCAGAGCCTTTGTCACCTCACCCAGGCTGAAAAAACCAGCCAGGGCACCCACAGGCACGACTCCAGCTCACGTGGAAGAGGAGCTCTGAGGGACCCTCTCCCTCCACTCCATTGACAAGACAAAAGAGAGTCCATAAAGCTACCTGCAAAAGGTTTCAATATCTTCCTCTTTGGAGGCGTTGGAGGTACACTTTGATTTGAGCAAGAGAGTGGCATCTCTGGATCAGTTTCTAAGTTGGAGAAAGAGAAGGTCTTGTCTGAGAACGCTCCTTGGGCACGAACTGATGAACAGCTTCAGGAATTCAGCAGTTATGTTCATGTTTGCAGACAGAAACACAGGAATCCATGGCTTTTAGGTACCTGCAAGATTAGGCAAGACTTTTCGGTTGCTGGAGGTACCTGACAACTGGATTCGGATGCCTCCCAACTGACTGCACACATTCACACAGAGGGAAAACGGTTGCTCAAGAACTTGAGATCAAGTGGTGGGAGCTGGGAGTTACCACTGCCTTGTTCTTCCCTGAACAAAAGACCAACACAATCCATTTGCCAGAAGGGAAAGATGCAATCCAGCTCTGTATTAGCTGAAATAACAGGCAACTCTTTTCCTGAATGTGCTTTTCAAATAATTTCAATTTCTAAAATATGTATTAATTCAAAATCAAAGGAAAACAACAATAATGGGATCTTGCCCATCCATCCTCAAATAAGGCTTCAGGCTTCAGCTACCTGTGCCTACAGCTTTTCAACCACTCCTCTTTTCTACCCGCCAACTGCCAAACGGAGCAATGGTCTATACAAATCCTCTCAAGTCTGGAATATCTTGGGAATCCACTTTTAGTAACACTCAGCATTATAAGGATAGGCATTTCGTTGGCATTTCTCCTAACAGCCGTGCTCACAACGCAGTAATTTCCTGTCCATGTGCAAGACATATATAGGGCTTCACTGGTGGTCTGCAGTGCATTGCTTTGCTTTAACAGTAAGCTGATATGATCTCCGATACAGAGATCCGAGATAGCTCACCAGAGGGAGAATGCTTTAGGAATGTAGGAAGAGATGTAAACAGAGGAAAAACTATTTCTTGAGTTTCTTCTGATTTTGATTATCACAGTCAACCCAGGATTACCTTGAGATGAGCCGCAAACGTATCTAGTGAAGCCGATGAGGTTATCCCAGAAATTCACTCACTTAAGTATTTTCATGTGTATTTTAAAAGAAGCTAGGGCTAAATGAGCAGAACACGGAAAGCCAGCCATTCTTACATAAATGTGCGACTGTCTTCATATCCAGAAACAAGTGTGTGGAGCTGTGTTTTTGCTGTTCACAAATTTGGATCTAAAATGTTGTGTCCCCACAACCAAGAGATAATCCTGCTCTGCTCTGCGGTGTGGCGTGCTAGTACAGGGACAGAGAGACAGCTGGAAAGTGTTACATATTTGTGACTTGCCAGAAACAAAAAAGGTCTCACGCAGCACCGAGCTGGAGGAAAAACCCACGTGGACTAGACTTGTACTGAATCCAGGTAAGATCTACCCAGCTTCCACTACAGCACTGAACAAAGGCAACAGCGTGGTGCTAGCGCTCGCAGTGCTGATCAGTGCTGCTTCTGCGGGGAACAAAAACGGCATTTGTAGTGATCTGGTAATTCCCAGAAAGACAAGAGTGCTGACTGTTTCAAGAGTCCTGATCCTACCTGAAGTCAGTGCTTCCAATCTGTTTATGTTTTCCTTCCGCACTGTCTCACTGGCATTGTCACTGTGGTCCCTTCTCAGCCATTCTGCCAAAGAATCATTTCTGGGATGGGAGAAAAGCTTCTTTCCATTCAAGGACATTTCAGGTAATCAACTCCACTGGCCCTGAGGTTTAACTCATAAAGTCTCCACAAACTACCTCAAATAAACGAGTGACGGTAACAGTTCCTCTCCTAATGCAGTGAGGTGCCGTATGTCTGAAATTAATTAAACCAATCCAAGAAGGTAATTTTGGTTACTCTTGTCCAAAATAAGCAAGATCTTTGAACATCTTTCGCTGCTTTCACGAAACTGTCAGTGGTGTGAAGTTCTATGTGCACATTTTCTTGCTAGATGATGCTCCATAGGCAGTTTTAATTTAACAAACCTTGCAGAGGACAAACCTCGCTTTCTCTGAGCAGAGGTGTACGTCACCTGGTACTGAATGGCTTGACGGGCTGCCACATTAAGCGCATCTTTCACATTTTATAGTATGAGCTTCTCCTACTCTTATTCCCTTATCACTCATCTGACTTTCCAAAGCGCACAGTTCTGCAAACACCAATGCTGCCCGTACAGAAGTAGCTAATTGTGGATGTGCAAAGTCTACTGGGGACAGGAAGGGCGGTATGGACTCCTTGTTACCAAGGTACCTCCGGTAGTAAGGGTTTGAGATACAATTTCTCACTTGAAGCTGTTAACTTGTCTTGGCTTACCACCTGCTAGCTTCAGTTCACATCTCTTCTGACTAAGGCACAGGGCTCACCAGTGCTACAGCAAATACTAATTCTCCCCCATCCTGTAAGCATCAAGTAGCTAATTCACTCCTGATCTCTGGGTTTCAAAATAACATGACTCTATACTTCAGCTGGAGATTCCCAAACACTATACTGTATTATCTTTCTCTCCCACAGATGGAAATAGTAAAACTCGAGAAAACTTGAGTAACTCTGTGAAGAATGCTGCTGCTGACCAGCTCTGCCTCCCAGCCCACGGCTCTACCAGCCTCGTGTGACAGGACGAAAAGCTACGAGGGCTCAGTACCTGAGACCCTCACCCTCTCTGCCGCAGCCCGGTCTCAAGAGCCAGCTGGCACTGCAGCCGCAAGCTGCTCCAAGGGTGAACTGAACTGTGCCAGCCCCTCAGCACCAGCACAGAGGGGACGCTGCTCTGGCAAGCGCTCTGACTGACGGCAGTTTGCAAACACGCAGCCACTTCAATCCATATGGCCACCATCCGTGCTAAAAGTCCTCCAGCCCCATGGGTTTTGCTGAAATTTCCCTTGCTGCGGTGCATCTTGTCCTGGCACAGCGCATCCTTCTCAAATCGTCCTACGGCCAACCAAGGATTCACGTGCTGGAGTTCTACCTTTGAAATGCAGGACTGTTCACCAGAGGACTCCAGGGACTTTCCTGCGAAACAGGGGAATGGTGGTACCAAACCAGTCCGAAAGTGGCAGCTGAACTTCTGAGAAAGGAAAGTACTTGGTTGAGCTGTCTGAGGTTCTTGGGGTTTTTTTGTTTGTTTACTTGCTTCGCTATCTGTAGTCAAACAGCATTTTTTGAAAACCATACATTTCTGAATGATTTACCACCGGAGTTGCCTTCTTTAGGTATGAACAGAGAGAATCCATCCAGTCATCTAACCAGTCACCTTCACAAAATCCCAAACACCCAAAAAAGCCAGAAACCCAGAATTTTCTCACATGGAAAGCTAGTAACAAAAATTAAACGAAAACTGCAATTCATCATATAGAGATCCAAACCATGCTTTTTAAAAACAAATTTGCAAATTATGCCTGAGTGACTCTCCCAAAGTCACACAGCAGTCAGTGGCAAACTACCCACCGAGCTGTTGGGCAGTCGTCACATGTCTATTGGAGGTACATGATGATGCAAAATCTAGATTATTCTTTCCTTTCTGTTCATCCTAAAGGCCTGATTATAGAATAAGTTATTGGTTTTAGTAAGTTAAGTCTACTGTAAATGTTCTTCAGTTACGTGCCGGTATGATGAGACAGATCGTTTACTCCAGGATGATATTAGGACACCTTCTTTGCTGTTTCCAGCATTCTGTTAGTTAACCCCAAAGAGAAAGAGTGAAGAAAATCCCAGTATCCTCTGGGATACTGCCTGCTATTTGAAGCGTGCCTTCCAAATGGACAGACTCAATTCACCCGGCGTACAAAACCTTCCAGATAAATGGTCAGCAATGTTCTCCTTCAGGTATGTACTCAACCAGCCATGAAATCGATGCTGCCAGCTCACTGGGAACTGCTATTGTCTGTAAATGAGTCTCACAGATCTACCCAACAGGTACCTCCTTGCTTTAACTGAATGTTCCTTCTTCTAGAAGCCACTTCAATTTCTCAGGTCGAGGAAAGGGGGTTCGTAATGGACACGAAAATACAGTCTGGTTTTGTCTTGAAGACAGTGTGCCATTTTTTCTCTCCAACCAAAGCACAGGTCCAATATTGTCTATATGGAAAAAAAACCCTTGGCTGTTCGGATAAATGAGAATACATATGCAACTACCAGGTTGACAACATGCCCTGAATCCCACAGAATAGCATGGCAAGAATTCCTTTTCCCACCTACATCTGCGACACCACGTCCCAGCTTACGTAATTATGCAGCACCATCTATCAACATATCTATGGTCTACTTCTACAGAAGGTAGAAGTACTTTCTGTGCTAGAAAGTAGTGGTTATTTCACAGCTGAAAACCATTTTTTTCTCTCTCTCATAGTCCCTCAAGAAGGCTTTGAAATATACAGGAGCTATAGCCAAGGAGTGATCAAAGAATGAGAATTAAAACACTTAGATTCCACAGAAACCATTCTGGGTTTTGCCAGGGCCGGCTCTCTTCTGTCCCCTAAGGTGCTGAACAGGTGTTGTCACCACAGTGCATCACCGTGTTCCCACGGAAAGCAACTGCAAAATTCACATAAGGGTTCAACAAATAGAGCAATTGCAGTGGCAGCGAAGGACACTCTGACACTCCCATGGCTGAGTCTGCACCTTTCAGATCACCGGGGAGGACTATCCTCTAATGCACCGTACGGGGCCCTTCTCAAGGGAAGTTCTTAACAAAAATGTTAACGCAGTTAAGCTGCAAGGGAAGTGTGGCGTTCTTCTAAGAAACAGTCTTGCCTGGGTATCAGACAAACAGATGTCTTCAGCTACTGTAGGACCTGGCCACCGGCAGGAAAGAATTCTGCGAGTGGTGCCTGGAGAGATTTCAAGAGCTGAAGCAGAGCAGGCTGATTACCGGTTCTCACCTTTCAATCTGAGACCCACCAGGAAAGGTCAGAGCTGCTGCTGGTAGGCCAGACATATGGAATTAATTCAAGTGTCTGGCAAACACCTTCACCAAACTATGCTGAAAATTCTGCTATTTAAAGCAGCTCAGCAAGCAGAGTCCGTTATCCCACTTGACTCACAAAGCTCTCCCTTGCTGTCGGCGCTGTTGCAGCACAGAGCTCAGTAAAACCTGTAAAACTGCTGTGAGCAGCAAGACACGCACCCCGGGAGCTGGCCTCCTTGGGTTGCCTGTCGCTGCCACGGGAGCTGCGCTAGCCGGGTCAGCGCCGTGCCCCCGCTGCTCTGCAGGCACGGAGCCTGAGAGCGGGATGCTGCTGTGTATGGCACAGCCAGCAAACCACACCAACATCACCTGCAACTGCGAAAATACTGTAGGAAAGGGGTGGTGTCACGGGCAGTCACCAGGGACGTTAACGCAGGGGGAGAGCAGTTTGTGCAGCCGCTATCACACCCCGTACCCAGCACTGTCACTGCCCTGAGAAGAACTTGCAGGGTGCCTGCGATGGTTTAGAAGAAGGTGCAAATGTGCCCAAGCGGTTCTCTCCGCTTTAGCTTATTTTTAAGTTCTCATCAAATAAGCCATTTCACAGAAACTTTCTCCAGTATGTTTATGACCCAAATTCCACGGTTTTAATTCTGTAGCTTCAGCCTTCAATCACAAGTTAAAAATAAACTGATGGAATAAAACCCACACCTTCACTCTCTGAGACACCCTCTCACGCACGTACTTCTCATGTGAAAGCAAAGCGATGTTTCAGAAGCCTTAATGGCAAGAGCAGTGCCAGGCATCCTGCTTGTTATTAAAATGTCACGGCGGAACCAGAACCTAGGTAGGAAAACGAAAACAAACAACGCTGTTGCCAGCAGGCGCTGCAACTGCGGAAGAACAAGCTGCAGGGACAAGTTGTGTTTACGTTTATAAACCCAGTGCTGGGAAAAGGTAAAGACTAAGGGATTTGAAGAAGAGAGAAGGATGGGAAGCAGTGCCTCTGTGGCTTCACGCAGTTCACGCCTTGTCATACTGACGCAGTCACAGTCGTGGAAGATATTGAGGGCGGCCTGTCTCTCATTTAGCAGCTAGCTTTTTTATTTTAGAATCAATTCTAGTGCAGGAAAAGACGCTAAAGCCAATAGCCAGAAGATCAAGGAAATTCAGTACTTCTAAAACAAGGGGGAACAAAAGGCAATGGGCACCCATGGTTTGCCACCCGAAGGCAAACGTCTTGTGACAGCGGGGGCTCATGTGCCATGTGGGTACGTGACTGGCAGCGCCCATCGGCCTCTCGGCCAAACCCTGTGCTGCCCGACTGTCGCAGCCGGAGCACTCCTGCGGGGCGCACACTTGGGAACCCCCGG
The DNA here is from genome assembly GCF_000690775.1 of Eurypyga helias. Taxonomy (NCBI): domain Eukaryota; kingdom Metazoa; phylum Chordata; class Aves; order Eurypygiformes; family Eurypygidae; genus Eurypyga; species Eurypyga helias. The sequence goes on along the minus strand of NW_010231996.1, from coordinate 28 downwards.
GGCTCTGGGGCGCGAGGGGAGCCATCGC